>NW_026647793.1:0-40105 GCF_950295315.1 Erinaceus europaeus
CCTTGCTCTCCAAACATTATAATGTGTTTTTAAGTGAGACCACATAAATTATCAAATATTTCTTTTTGTTATAATTATCCAAAGGTAGAATTTGATGAAAAGCAACATAAGGGGGGGGGAGCCAAAGTAAGACATTGAATAAAACTGTCTATATCTGAGATATAGCCTGAAACTAAAATAGTCAGGCTGTGCTTTATTGAAACACTATTCATGTTAATCAAAAGTATTCCAAGACAGACCCCAGCCCATAGACAGCATATTTTAATCTCCCTATATAAAAATTGGAAGTTAATCTTATTTCTCTTCTTAAAATCAGTAGATTTCAACATTTTAAAACTCTTTCTACAGCTAGGCAAACCTCTAAATTGATGAAAATGACAAAAAGATAAAATTGAAATAGAGCAAAATATACAAGGTTCCAAAAAACCAGTACTAAGATTTTGGATGAGATTCCTTTTTGTTGGGTTTCAGGAAAACAAGCCCACATCTGCCACAGTTCCTTCAGGGCACTGGCAGGGGAGCTGGGTGGGAGTCCTCACTACTTTTTGCTCTCATTTAGAAGTGAGAATTGTGCAAAGTAGTCCACTGTTATGCCCCACAGCAGGGCTGGAAATATAGAGAGAATCACAGCATTTGTTATTGAGAAACATAATCAATACCCTGTCAAGAAAGAACTTCTATCAGGGTTTTTGCATATTTAGCATAATGAGAAAGGAAAACTAACATGCTTGATCCAAAAACAAACCCCCGTATATTCTGAGTTCCTTCCTCTGATGCCATATATCTCACCAATAAAGGGTGCTGAGAGAAGTAAGTCTGGGCAACTCTGGGGTGACCCTCTTACCCACCAGGCTTTATTGTAGATTGATAGGAAGGATGGTGATGGGAACCTCTACTTCCCTCCCATTAACTCCCACAGCTAAGGAATAATCGACTTTGGTTCTACTCAGAATGAAATATCTTTATATCAGCAGATATTCACAGACTAACCAAAGACTGAACATAGATATTCTTCAGCTGAGGGATACTAACTAGTAGGACACAGTAAACAGTAGATAAAGGGCAACAGTTTTCATCTGCCCCCTCCATCGAAACAGCGTGGGATTCAGCTGGGAACACTGAATGGAGCCAGCAAGTATTCCAGTTTATTAAATGTAGTAGGCTGTCTCCCCATAGGGTTATTTTTAATGAATTATACATCACTCCCCTTCTGCAGTAATAATCCTTCAACAGATGTGACCCCATATGTTAAATGAGAAATTTCAGAGACACTAAGTGATATGTTTTCTATACATCATATAAATCCCTTCAATGGCAAGGCAGCCCACAGGCTTATCAACAGCTGCTGCAGACAGAGTGAATGTCATCTCCATGTGCACTGTTCCATGAGAGGACAGACACCTCCCTCCCCTACTCTATTTTAGGTAATGTCTTAACTAGCTATCTTGGCCTTCTAGTTTTCTAGTCTTGCACTTACTATCTAAGTTCAAGACTAGAAAAAGAGAGTGGGGGTTGCTTGAATCAGAGATCCACTCAGCAAGAGAGAAAAAGACAACCACAAGAAATGAACACAGCTCAAGAACACAGTTTGTCTTTCCCCTTTCTCTCAATTTCTCTACATCTTCTTAAATAAACGAGGGAAAAAATGCAACAGACCCCACCTGCAGGGGAGTCGATTCACAGGTAGTGAAGCAGGTCTGCAGGTGTCTGTCTTTCTCTCCCCTTCTCTGTCTTCCCCTCCTCTCTCCATTTCTCTCTGTCTTATCCAACAACAATGATAACAATAATAACTACAACAATAAAACAAGGGCAACAAAAGGGAATAAATAAATAATTTTTTTTTTAAAAAGTGGCAACAGTACCAATAGATTCCTTGTGTAGGGACTAAATCCCAGGGATAAACCCTAATGGCAATACCGTAATAATAATGATGATAATGATAATACCAACAACAGCAACAATAAATTGAAGGGGCAATACCGTAATAATAATAATGATAATGATAATAACAGCAACAATAAATTGAAGGGCCAAAACTGTGTACAAAGAGAAAGCAGTATGTCTTTCTTTCTTTTTTTTTTAATAAATATATTTTTGTTTTTCATTTTTGTTTCTTTTGTTGTTTAATTGTTGTTGTAGTTATTACTGCTGTTGTTACTGATGCTGTTGTTGTTGGATAGGACAGAGAGAAATGGAAAGAGGAGGAGAAGACAGACATGGGGAAAGAAAGATAGACACCTGCAGACCTGCTTCATTGCCTGTGAAGCGACCCCCTGCAGGTGGGGAACCGGGGGCTCAAACCAGACCCTTATGACGGTCCTTGAGCTTTGTGCCACGTGCGTTAACCCGCTGCCCTACCGCCCGGCCCCCCCAGCAGTTTGTGTTTCCATAACTATCAATGCCCAGTACAATAACAGATTTTTATTAAAACAGGTACATAGCTCCTAACAAACAAAAGAAAGTTATGTCATAGGCAGCATACACTTTTAAAAAACAGAGATGACAAAAAATTTTTTTAAGCTAAGGATCTAAAAATTATACTATACTATGTTTAAATGGTACCTAAAGATATTTAAAAAAAAAACTTTGCATCTTTTTATAAAGTACTGATTTTTCAATAATATCAAATCAAATAATAATCCCCAAAGCTGGTTGTACATCAGATGACTAAAGGAACCTAAAAGAAAACACATGTTCTCCGCCACCATTAAATAAGAATCAAAAAGGGGAGGGAGAATAGAAAGGAAGAGAGCAGGGAGATAATCGTCTATAGGAGGGCTACTGGGAAGATAGCACAATGGTTATGCAGAAAGACTTCAGCGCCTGAGGCTGCTACAGCCCAGGTTCAATAGCTATCAAAAGCACATTATTCAATATATGGAAAGATACAGTCACACATTTCTAAAATAGACATAACAGTGATGGAGGAAAGACATCTTCAAGGACTAAGGATGAGACAATAATGTAAAATATCAAATATCAAAATTTCAAATATCAAATTTCTAAATACTGCCATATCGTATATGGAACAATGATTTGCAAAACACTATATACCAGATAACGACCAGTGCTTTCTGAGAAAGAAGAATACAATTTTCTTCAAAGTCAGTAGTAAAAAGAAATAGGGAAAACGCAAGTTAGGGAAACGACAGATCTGTTATTAGAGAAAATGGGGGGGTGGGGGGACACTGAAATGTCCAGATTACCATGCACAAGCACTTAGGTTCAAGGCCCCTGCTTGCACCTGTGGGGGGGCATCATGAGTTATGTAGCCGTGCCGAAGGCGTGTCTCCTTCTCACTCCTCTGTCTCTTCCTCTTCTCTCAATGTCTCTACGTCCTCTCAAGTAAAAGGAGGAAAAATAGCAACAGTGGATTCATTGTTCAGGGACCATGCTCCAGTGATAAACCCTGATGGCAACACAATAATAATAACAGTAACAATAGGAATAATAAATTGAAGAAGTTCATGGTGCAAAATTTTTAAGTACTGGAAACAAACATTAGTTGTGAATTCTGTAACCAATAACAACAACAAAAAAAATCTCTAAAACCGAATGAGAAATAAAGGCTTTCTTAGACATACAAAAACTGAAGAATTCATTGTTAAAAAGTCTGTGCTATAAGACAAGAAAAATGGCATCCTTTATGAAGAAAGATGATACTAAAAAGAAATACAGAACTATACAAACACAAAAAAACAGAAGGACTGAAAAATGGTCATTAACTAGGTCAGTATATGCTTGCTTAATATTTAAATCAATTGAAAATATTTATTTTATTTATTTTTTTATATTTATTTTTTTAAATATTTATTCATTTATTCCCTTTTGTTGCTCTTGTTGTTGTATTGTTGTAGTTATTTTTGATGTCGTCGTTGTTGGATAGGTCAGAGAGAAATGGGGAGAGGAGGAGAAGACAGAGAGGGGGAGAGAAAGATAGACACCTGCAGACCTGCTTCACCGCCTGTGAAGCGACTCCCCTGCAGGTGGAGAGCCGGGGACTTGAACCAGGATCCTGACACAGGTCCTTGCTCTTTGCGCCAACTGCGCTTAACCCACTGCGCCACCGCCCGACTCCCGAAAATATTTATTTTAAATATTGTATGCTATATTTCAAATAAATCTCAAATGCATTTTGCTTTACCTTCCATCACTCCTACTTACTAAAATTAAAATCGCACTGTCCCTTTGAACTTAGGACCTCATGCTTGAGAGTCCAGTGCCTTATCCACCAAGCCACCTCCCAGACCACAGTCCCTCTGAAACTTCTGCCAAGCCAGCAACTCCTGCCCCTTTCTTGCTTTGTCTTCACTTCCCTGCTCATTTTCACTGTTATTTTTTAATTTCATTTATTTTGACAAACCAGAGAGAAATTGAGAGGGAAGAGGAGGGAGAGAGAAAGATAGAGGGATGGAGAGACACCTGCAGCACTGCTTCACCACTTATGAATCTTTCCATCTGCACGTGGGGTTTGGGGGCTTGAACTTGGGTCCTTGTGCATGGTAATATGTGCACTTAATCAGATGCGTCACCACCGGGCTCCAGTCCTCCCTCCCTCCCTCCCTCCCTTCCTTCCTTCCTTCCTTTCTTTCTTTTCTCCTTTTTCTTCCTTTTCTTTCTTTTTCTTTTATTTTAATTTGTGATTTAATAATGTTTGCAAAATTACAAGACTACAGGAGTATAGTTCAATATTGCACCTACCACCAAGGTTCTGTGTCCACTGTACCAACAGTCTCCCGCACATGAGGATACCTCTGTGCAGGGATTACAAATGGGATCAGTTCTATGTAAAAGAAACTTTACACAGAGCTCCCTAGGGCTTTCAGTTGTTTGAGGGCCCAGTGAGAAAGTGCTGTCTGTGAGCCACCTAACAAACCTCCTGGGGCCTAGATTCTGGATACTCCAGCCTACAGAATTATGCTAGACAGACCTGCCACCTAGGTTATGTAATTTTTGATAGAGCAGCTTGAAGGGATTGAGTCAAATATCTATCTGCAAATAATTTAGACATTAGAAGTGGGGGAGATAAATGAAATGAATGAAAGATAAAAGACTGAACAGATATGAAAGATTTGGGGAACACAAAGAAGACATCACTTCTTTAAGAAATCATCTGGTATTTGACTTGGGTCTTAGAGGAGAAATCTAAACCAGGATGAGATAGAGGCTGACAAAACCATCAGAAGATAATAAAATATGGGAGTATAAAAGTAAAAGAGGTGATAGCGTAGTGGGTTAAGCAAAGCATGGGTCCAGCGTAAGGATCCCAGTTCGAGCCCCTAGCCCCCCGACTTGCAGGGGAGTCACTTCACAGGTGGTGAAGCAGGTCTGCAGGTGTCTGTCTTTCTCTCCGCCTATCTTCCCCCCCCCTCTGTCCTATCCAACAACAATGAGATCAATAACAACAATAATAATAACCACAACAATGGTAAAACAATCAGGGTAACAAAAGGGAAAAATGGCCTCCAGGAGCAATGGATTCATGGTGCAGGCACCGAGCCCAGCAATAACCCTGGAGGCAAAAAAAAAAAAAAAAGTAAAAGAGGCAAGTTTGGGGAATCTGTGAAAAGTCTGGTGGAATCTCATATGAAAAATGATGCCTGGTCATGAAGCTTGTTGGGGAAGAAACTGTCTCAGTACCAAGTGCATAGCAGTATATATATATATATATATATATATATATATATATATATATATATATATATATATGGAGAGAGAGAGGGGGGTGGGGAGAGGGAGAAAGATGAAGAGAAAGAATTCCTCTCTAAATTAAATCCTTCAATTTTTTTTCTTTGGGGGGAATGCACAGAAATGAAAACCTAAGAAATTTTACATACCAAGAAAAAGGTCCTTTCTCACCAGGAACACTTAGATACAGGCAAACATATTTTCACCTGAGTGAAAGGACTTCTATTAATTTCATTACTTACAGATTATTATGTCTCATTTATATTTATTGATTATTTGATAGGCCAGAGACACTGAGCTAGGAGAAGAGAAACAGCTGCAGCACTGCAGCACCAGTTGTGAAGCTTCCCTTCTCAGCTGGAGATGAGGCGCTTTAACCTGCACTCTTGAGTACCATCATGAGTGTGCTCAAGCTGCCGTGTCCTGACCCGGCCCCTCGATCACCACATGTCTAACATAATGTACTACAGAGACCTCGGTCACGTAGAAGGCAGAGGCATTCGAGAATATCACGGGATGCTATCAGTCCACAAGATATGCTGCATGTTGCTATTCTTTTTTATGAATAATGTGCAGTTTATTTTTATTCAAGAGCACAGCACATGTTTTGGTTTTTAACAGATGGCAAACTCTTTTTACCAGGCTTTAAAACTTGCACACTGGGAACAAAAACTATTTATACAGTAAACATTTTAGCTGATCGTATCCTTGGGCAAGTTTAATTAAAGAAGGAGATACCAACAGCACAATCAAGTCTGCTCATGGGAGGAAGCGAAAACTTTCTTCCTTGCTGAATATACATTATTTTATCCCAGTCATTGAAAGTAGACATGGAAATTAATGACACCACTGAGTTTTATAATAAATCCCATAAGCCTTTAGCTTTTTGCTGTTGTTGTTGACTGTTTTTAAACTCAATAAAGCTTTAACACCCAAGGTAGCAGAAAAGTCTAACTTACTCTTAATAAGATGCCACAACCAGTATCCCTCAAATAGTTCTCCATTACACTCACACCTGACTCAGCTTCTAGATGATATTTTCCACACAGACACAGACACATTCTAGAAAGACATCCCAGAGGGATCAGTATCTCCCCTCTTGCTCTTAGTGATTAAATATATTGTGCTGTCACGAGAATTAAGTTTATAAAATTCATCAGGAGTTTCTTAGAACGGTTCACTTGGTAGAGGGCATATGTTAGCTAGCATGTGCAAAGTCCTGGATTCAAGGCCCTGCTCCCCACCTGTAGGGGTAAAATTCCACTGCAAGTGTCTCTTCTCTCATTCTCTCTCTGCCTCTCACTCTCTATCAAGAAAGAAAAAAATTAATAAATAAAAGAGAACTATAAGGAAGGGTAGAGCTGTGTAAGCCCTGAACTCCAATAATAAATAAGCCTTAAAGCAAAAAAAAAAAAAAAACTTTTAGAAGAGGAACATATACAAATAAACAATATAAAACAGCATCTGGGTTTGGATATTTTATAGAAAATAATAAGATGGTAAAGAATCTGCATAGTTTAACTCCATAGTTAATCCACCTATTTAGAAACTGCAGAATAGCGAATAAAAAAATATCATTGTACACATGGAAAAAAAAAAAGCTCCAAGAGGCTAAGAGACTCATTTGAGATCAAATGGCAAATGGATTCAAGGTAAATGGAAAATTGAAACTGGTAGCATCAGGGGAGAGGAGAAGCCTTGCTGGAGCCTCCAAAGTCCCAGGTTCAATGTCCTGATCCACCACCATGATCTGAGCCATCTGGTGCGAAAAAGTAAAATAAAAAAGAATTAGTAACATCAAGGCTAAAAGTCCTGGTTAAAGGCCTCCTTTGACTGTACTGCAACAATTTTCTAGCTTAAGTGATTTCACACTAGTAAGAGGAATTTAAATGACTACAAAGAAAACACTATGAAAAGAAAAAAAATTACTTTCAAGGCAGATATAGGCTGACCAATACTGCAATACACATATCCCAAAGCAGGGCTGGCCCGTGAACGGCCCCACACAAGCATCCCAGTTCAGGTCCCCTGTTCCTACTCACCTGCGGGAGGGGTGGGGAGATCACCTTACAAGAGGTGAAGCAGGTCTGCAGGCCCCTCTCTCTCCCTCTCTATCTTACCAAGCCCTCTCAATTTCTCTGTCATATATATATCGAAAAAATGGCACAGGAACAATGAATTCCTAGTGCAGGTACCAAGCCCCAGCAATAACCCTGAAGGCAAAATATATCAAAATATATCCCAAAGCTGTCATGTTATTATGGGGCTCAACGTTCACTTAAAACAACAACAACAAAAAACTTTTCACTAAAAAAAAAAAATCAAAAACTAAGCTAACAGGGCAAGGGCAGAAACACCACGTATGTATTTCCATCACCCCAGTTTCAACGCACTTCTGCTTTCTGTTACTATTAATCTAAAAGGCAATTTCAAGATAGTCCTCATTTCTTCTTTACTTGTAACAAGTCTCATCGATGGTGTTTTATAATCACAGGGAAATACTGCAGGCAGTGTGGCACCATTACCACACTTCTCAGGGGTAAAAGACTGCCTCTGGCCTTTTCCCTCACCAGCACAGCAGCATGCAATTAAAGGCATAACACAGGGCCTGCTGGGCACTATACTGCCTGAGTCTCCCGACTGGTCGCAAGCGCCACACACACACAAATAAACTGCAGAGAAATGCACACAGGGTTGTCCGTGGCAGCAATGAAAATGCAAGATGCAATATGAATCAAAGTGACAAGGTACAGAAATATAAAGCTCACCCAAGTTCATTGGTTTTATGTTGGAGCTATAATTCGCAATTAATGTTCCTTCCACCCCATGACTAGCTAAATGCCAGTAGTAATAACATTACTAATATGGTGGTATGAACGCTCAGAGAAGTCAGTGATCCTTGGGAGAGAGGAGCCAAAAGTCAAGGAAGTGTGAGACACACCTTTATTGAGCCTTGGCTTTACGGTAAAGGACATCAATTAAAGTCATCATGTATGAGTAGAGTTCATCCGTCTTTTATTTCCAAGCTTATTATTGAGGGGTTGTTGTTGTTTTTGTTTGTTTTATTTTTACAAACAGAAAGACAGACAGGGTGGAGAGAAAGATAGACACCTGCAGACCTGCTTCACTGCTTGTGCAGCGACTCCCCTGCAGGTGGGGAGCCAGGGGCTCCAACCGGGATCTTTAAGCTGGTCCTTGCGCTTTGTGCCATATGCGCTTAACCCGCTGAGCTACCGCCTGACCCCCAGAGCTGAATTTTTTAATCAAAGCAGTTAGTTAGACTGTTGGTATGCTTCTAGTTCTGCTTCTGGGATCCCTTCTGTTACATTGCTTGATGTTGTGATCTATTTACATGGTCATTCTGTTACACTGGTTTGGTTTCGCTCCCCCTGCCTCCAGGAGATTTTGGTTTAGTCCTCGCTGGTTCGGGATCTTCCCTTCTCCACGTCCCCTATCCTATGTATGTATTCTCCCTTGGTTCCTGACTTTTCCGCCTCAGGAGGGAGGTAGGAGAGAGACAGGACAGAATTGTGTTGTGATTAGGTTGTTGGACTGCATCCCCGCCGTGAATAAAGACTGAACTGCGTTCTCAGCTCAGCCATGAGTCCCTGGTCCTCTCTGTCTCCCTCCCGTGAAGCCAGCCCGCGAAAACATTAGACCCAGAAGACTCTCAATAGATTATATATATGTACGTTTTCAGGTGCGTGTATATATTCATATATGGATACTGCATACACACTGTATGTACTACATACAAGTATGTGATATTTATTTATGAATCCTCAAAAGGAGGTGCTAGTTGAATTTATTAAGTGAAATGGCAAGAACAAATAAAGGTTCTGTCAGTGATATGAAGCATCTAAGTAAGCAATTAGTACTTTCCTTTTGTAATTCATAAGTTGGATGACTAGGTCTTCACTTGGGTGGGTGAGACGGTACAGCATGACAACAGCATTGGTGCATTACTGACTGGATATAAAAATAAATAACTAAAGGTATCCCAAAGTGGTGGGATCAAGAATTTCAAGGGAGGTGGGGGAGACGGGTGGTGGTACACCTGATAAAGCACATACATTACAGTGTGAAAGGACCCGGGTTCAAGCCCCCAGTCTACCTGCAGGAGGGAAGCTTCATGAACAGTGAAAACAGTGCTTGCTGCAAGTGTCTGTCTGTCTGCCTCCTCTTTCTCTCCTTTGCCTCTCAATTTCTGTCTTTATGCCACATTAATAAATAAGTAACATTAAAAAAGAAGTTTTGGGGGCCAGGTGGTGGCACACCTGATTGAGTGCACATATTACAGTGTGCAAGGGCTCAGGTTCAAGCCCCCAGTCCCTACTGGCACAGGGAAATCTTTGCAAGTGGTAAAGCAGTGTTACAGGTCTCGGCCTCTCTCTCTCTCTCTCTCTCTCTCTCTCTCTCTCTCTCTCTCTCCCTCCTTCCCTTTCTCCCTCTTTCCCATTCCCTCTTGATTTCTGGCTGTCTCCTATCCAATAAATAATAAAGAAAAAGTTTTCAGGACAGGGCTGCCATCAACTTAAATGGTTTCCATCCCTAGTGACGCCCTATTAGAGTGTTTCTCAGAATACAGGTGAGTCATCTTTGTGCCTCAGAGGGTTTCCCCCCCTTTTTTTCATGTTGGTCCATCACTCCTTTTGCTTCAAATAATAAAGTATGTGAATCCAGAGGCCCATGCAAAAAGAATCAATTAGATGCAACTCTCGCTCACTACTTTATGGGCAGCTCAAATGCTGTCCCTCCAGGAACACTTCAAATGTCCTTTATTTCCCTCCTGTAGATAATGAGCCTCCTGGGGGCTGGGCAGTGTGCCCATAGTACTAAGCACAAGGACCCACGCAAAGATCCCAGTTCAAGCCCCTGGCTCCACACCTACAGAGTGGTTGTCTCACAAGAGGTGAAACAGTCCTGCAGGTGTCTTTCTCTTCCCCTTTTCTATCTTCCCCTCTCAATTTCTCTATCCTATCCAAAAAATATATATATCAAAAACTGGCCACAGGAGCACTAGATTCGTAGTGCCAGCGCTGAGCCCCAGCGATAACCCTGGAGAAAAAAAAAAAAGGAAAGAAAAAAAAGACAAAGAAAGACAAGAAAATGAGCCTCTCCTATACGTTCTTGTCACGTTTTGTTCATCACCTTAGACTGCTTTTCATTTTCCTTGCCTTCAAGATTCTTCACAATCATGACAAACAAACAAAGGTGAAATGTTTGTTAAATTATTCAGTTCTCTCTCTCAGCTAGAAGTGATTGTCTCTTTTATCAGCTCCCAAGCTCATTCTTTTTTTGTCTTCCGTTAGCCATTACCAAGACATCATTGCTCCAGGTCAATTTTTTTTTCCATTTAGCAAGAGAAACTGAGACAGGAGAGGAAAGAAACTATAGAACCAAATGCTGCCTTCAATGCAGTGAAGCCTGGGTTCGAATCTAGGCCACACATATATCAGACCAGGCACTCTATCCAATGGAGCTATTCTGTCTACCCAATCCTTGTTTTTTAGTGCCTTTTAAAATTATTTTATTTATTTATTTATTTGTTTATTTATTAGATAGAGACAGCCAAAAAGAGAAAGGGAAGGGAATGACCGAAAGGGAGGGAGACAGAGAGAGACACCTGCAACACTGCTTCACCTCACAAAGATTTCCCTTTCAGGGGCTTGAATCTGGGTCCTTCTGCATTTTTAAAATTATTATTATTATTATTATTATCTTTATTTATTGGATAGAGACAGCCAGAAATCAAGAAGGGAGAGGATGATGGAGAGAGGTAGAGAGACACCTGTAACACTGCTTCACCACTCGCAAAGCTTTTCCCCTTCAAGTGGGGACCAGGGACTCAAACCTGGGTCCTTGCACATTGTAACTTGTGTGCTCAACCAGGTAAGCCAGTACCTGGCTCCACCTACCCAATAATTTTTTTCTTAAGAGTTGCTTAGAGACAAGTATCTCAGTCTCTCTCCCTCTCCCTCTCTCTTTTAACCTTTTTATTTATTTATTATTGGCTATTACAGAGAGATATTGAAAGGGGAAGAGGAGAAAGAGAGGGGAAGACAGAGAAACACCTGCAGCCCTGCTTCAACACTTGTGACTCTTTCCCCCTGCAGGTGGGGACCAAGGGCTTGAACCTGGGCCCTTGTACACTGTTTTATGAGCGCTTAACCAGATGTACTATTGCCTGGCACCTTTCCCCAATTCTTTAAGAAGAGTCAACAACAGTATGTAATTGGGGTTCAAACCTGGCTCCTACTGCTCTAGAGGAAGTATCAGTACTATTGTGTCTCCTCAGCCCCAGCTGTGTTTCTCTGCCTCTATTCCCTTCTATCTAAATCAAGTCAGTCTGGAATGATGAAGCTCCATTGATGACCAGAAAAAATACAGTCAGAAGAGAGGAGCCTGAAGTCCCAGGACTGGACAAAAAGAGGCTCACCACAAATAAATCCTCTGTAAGGGATAATGTGAAAAAATATCTATATAAGTATTCAAAAATATTTTATTGACTGATTCATTGGTTGATTGGATAGAGATAAAAAGAAATCAAGTGGGAAGGGGGAAATAGAGGAGACAACTGAAGCTTCACCTCTGAAGTTGGAGATTGGGAGTTTGAATCCAGGTCCCTCCACATGGTAACATGTGTGTTCCACTGGATGTGCTACTGCCCGACATAATTCCTTCTCTTGCTTCCTCCTCCCATATGCAATCAATTCCGAAAGATTAACCCAGGGACAAAAATCAAAGTGTTCTCTAACTGTACCATCACTAAGCAGACAAGGAAACTAAGAGTTTGAGTTAAGAATCTGCAATATGGAGGTCGGGCGGTGGCGCAGTGGGTTAAGCGCATGTGGCACAAAGCGCAAGGACCGGCGTAAGGATCCCGGTTCGAGCCCCCGGCTCCCCACCTGCAGGGGAGTCACTTCACAGGCGGTGAAGCAGGTGTCTATCTTTCTCTCCTCCTCTGTCTTCCCCTCCTCTTTCCATTTGTCTCTGTCCTATCCAACAACAAACAACATCAACAATGGCAATATTAATAACCACAACGAGGCTACAACAACAAGGGCAACAAAAGGGAGAAAAATGGCCTCCAGGAGCAGTGGATTCATGGTGCAGGCACCGAGCCCAGCAATAACCCTGGAGGAAAAACAAAAAGAATTTTGCAATATAACAAGTTCCTGCATATTTTCTTTGAGTGGTTAATATATCCAGTGGTAAATACTTTGGGTGATATGTAAATCAGATACCATTCATGTCTCCTTGCTATTTTAATGATAAGATTTTTTTCTCAAGTTTGTCCTGGCAATGCATGAAAAAATCTGTGATAATGACCTGTCAACAAGTCCCACTAGGAAAAGGCATAAAGTGATCCAACCAAGTAAAATGCATTTGTTTTTTATTATTAGATTTATATCTTCCCCCAATATCTTCTTCCCATTAACTTCATCAAGTAGTTTATCCCTCTCTCTTCATCTTCAGTAAGTGGTAAGTATTATACTCTCAAGATCGTTTGTAACTGATACACCCTGGGGCACCTCGGCCTGTGCTTTCTACACGGCTGGCCCGCCAGCCCTCCTGCTATGATGCCTGGGCAGATCCCAGACCCCTCAGTGACCACGGGCTCCCTGCCGGGACTGGGCCCCCTGGCCGAGATCCCCAACTCAGCTCTGATGGCAGAGGAGCTGAAATACGCAGACATCTGTGCAGTGATCGCACCCCTGTACTTCCTGGAGGTGAAGTTGGGCAAGAGGCCACCGCCAGGCAACGCACCCCCCAAAACCAATGATGTGACCTGGCACAACCTAAAGAAACAGATTCACAGACTCCAAAGCTCACTCCGTACAGAAAAGTAACATTCCGGTGGCTGACCTTCCCCATCGAGACAGACATGCAGCATTTCATCCCCTGGCATTTCATCTGTGGTCATCTGCTTTGGACTGACACTTCTATCGGACTTACTGGCACCTCTTGGACACTTTACACAACTTTACAGCAGTTTCCCTTTACGCTGCTGGGTTTCTCAAAGACTGACCGCAGCAGTCCGTGGACCTTGTAGCCAGCAGCCTTGGGGACTCTATAGGCCACACCCCTCCCTCCTTGCTAGGTTCTGCCCACAGAGGTAGGAAATGCCCTTTGAGGCATGAAGCGCCCCTAGAGGCAAGAGATGCCCACAGAGACAGGAAACACCCATTGAGGCATGAAACGCTCCCAGAGGCAAGAAATGCCCACAGAGACAGGAAACACCTGGTGAGGCATGAAACGCTCCCAGAGGCAGGAAACGCCCTTTAGCCTGATAGGCCTTGCCCTTTGAGGCAAGAAACGCCCCCCTCAGGCCTCCCCTTGGCATCACACTGGTTCTTGGGTTCTTGCTGCTCTCTTACTTGTTCCTCCGTGTCTTGTGCTAGTTCTTTTGAAAATGCCTGTATTATATAGGTTTCTGTTCACCCCACACTCCTGATACTATGGCCATTAGTTAAAAAGAAATGGGGAATTGTTGGTATGCTTCTAAATTCTGCTTCTAAGACCCCTTCTATTTCATTGGTTTGGTCCCCCCTGCTTGGCACTGTATTCTATTTACATAACCACTGTTAACTAAGCACCCTCCTGCCTCTGGGACATTGGTTTAATCCTCACTGGTTTGCACTTTTTCCTTCTCCCCACCCCCATCCTACGTACTTCTTTCTTCCTGACTCTTCTGCCTCAGGAGAGATGCAGGACAGAATTGTGTTGTGATTAGAAGAGATTAGATTGTTGAACTGCATATCCGCTCGTCAATAGATACCGCTTCCCAGCTCAGCCATGAGTCCCTGGTTGTCTCTCTCTCCCAACCTCAAAGCTAGCATGACAGAGAAGTCATCCCAGAGTAGGAGAAGTCACCCCAGAATAGAAGTTATCCAAGATTAGGTCTCTCCAAACTAAAGGCTGGGAAGGCCGTCATCCTCCTTCCAAGGCAGCATATTTGCAGTATTGGGAAAGGCTCACTCTGTTTCCAACATTCATTGGCGAACAGGCCATGGCCAGTGCGCCACTATGTTCCATCGCTGGGGAGCCAGAGACGACCCGAACTGCCCTGCGGCTACAGACAGACTATGACCCACATAGTCAACGACTGCCACCTCTCCAGATTCAAAGGAGGTCTCGAAACTTTACATCAGGCTCAACCTGACGCTGTTGACTGGCTACGGAAGAAGGGCAAACGCTAGAAGAAGAAGACTGGCCATCAAGGCAATAGTAACCGCTGGTAACAAGAACCCAAAACTAGCCCCACAAAAATAATCATTGGTAAAAAAAAAACAACAAAAACAACAACAACAACAAAACTGTTCTTCAATATACAAAGCATGAGCATATGTAGATGGCCATATAATCCTGACACAAGTTTCCAAGGTTTAGAAAAGTATTGGATTTAAGTGAGGTAAGGAGAACCTGCCATGAGACAGAAGATGGATCAGGAAAAAGAAAAAGGGTCTTTCCACAGTTTCATTCAGACCTGGACACCTCCCTCACCTGGTGCAATGTCCTACCAATACCTGGATGAGAAGAATGTAGTTGGTTTTCATCACCTCTGCAAGGCAGCCGGGCCTGCTGACCATCTAGGGTGCAGGTATCTATTTTTCAGAATTATTCTAATAACCTAACTTTTGTAACCATATTGCAAGTTCAGCTCATCTCAAATCATCCTTTTGCTGCCTTTATATCTCATTAAGTCAAAAAACCCCACTTTAAATGGTATTCAGATAATGAAAGAATAATATCTGAACCAGGTGGCACAATTGAAAGGTTTTTACTTACAATTATCCTTTAAAAATAGTTTATTTTATCTATTTTGGATACAGACCGAGAGAAATTGAGAGGGAACAGAGAGAGAGACACTTATAACACTGTTTCACTGCTCATGAAGCTTCCCCTTACAGGTGGGGACTGGGAATGTGAACCTGGGTTGTTGAGCATGGTAATGTGTGTACTCAAATCAGGTGCACCACCAATAATATTTGTGAGGCAACCCCGCCCTGCAAGTGAAGAGCTGAGGGCTTGAACTGAGATCCTTGAGCCGGTCCTTGTGCTTTGAGCCAGGTGCGCTTAACCCGCTGCCACCACCTGCCCCCCAGAGGTAAAATCTTGTAGGCAGGAAGTCCCCGTGATGTAAGGGGTGGGGCTGGGGTGGGGGGGGGGAGATGCTGTAGTATGTCAGAGCACTGGAGGATTTTGCGGCTACTCCTGGCCATGGGAATATTTCTGTAGGTCAACTTCTCCCACCTTCAGCTTTACTTGTGGTCTATTTCTGAAAGCCTGTCCTAGTGGCTTCTCTGAGTTTCTGAGGTTGACTGTATCTACTGCCTGGGTTCTCAGAAGCTGTTCATACCTAATTTTGTCCCATTCTCGAGTGTGTCTGATCTCAGGCTCCTACCCTCCCCTGTCCCCATTCTCCTGCCCCCATTCTCTGTCATTCTTGACCAGACTTGGTGACAGCAAAGGAATGCAGTATATAACTAGAGGAAGACAAAGAAGCCTGCTAGCCAAAGGAGAAAGTCTGACTGGCATTCAGTACTGCTAGTGGTAAGGAAAAACACTACCTTCCTGGGCAGAAAATAGTAAAATCCCCCAAGATGAATCATAAAGAGCATTTGATTTATTTTCATTACAACTAGTGCCGTATATTTTCAACACATATTTGATTTCTGAGTAAAAAGCCTATCAACATATGGCAAGAATTACCACCTTAAATGCCAGTACAATCTACCATGATATCAGAAGAATGAAAAACACTGTGGAAAAGTGCTTTGTAATTCCCTCAGGTAATTTTCAGCAATGCATTTTTCAATTTAATGCACTTTCCAATTTTAAGTCTTGTTTAAATAAATGAATATATCTGACTATCAACATCCCTGGCTTTCATCTTTCCAAGGCACACTTTTTGAAAGCTTAATTTTCAGCTAGCTTGGGCATTTGCGTGTTCTGATGGTGGGAATTGTGTGATGCCGCACCCCTCTTATCCTGTGGTTTTGCCGGTGTTTCCTTTTGATAAATAAAAATTTTATATATATATATATATCCATCTCTGATTTTCTTCAGTATGCAAATAAACAGTCTGCTAGTATCAGTAAAGGAAATCATTTTGATTTTGAGACAGGCCACAGTTGCCATCAGTTAAAATAAATAAATAAACTCCGGCAACCATTGTGAAGTACATTAATATCCGAGTTGTTGATTTCCCTCCCCCCCCCCCGCCCTGTTACTTTTTTGTTCATTTTGTAACAATCATTACAGAAATTACCTTTGTGAAATGTTAAGTGCTCAATGGGAATTAGAATGGGATTTTAATGATAACAAGGGACTTGCTATTACTGGCCTGTGGTGTGGGTAGCTGAGGGAGGCAGACTGCTGGAAACAGGTGTCCCGAATTACCACTTGCACTAAAGGATGATGAAAATCAAGGAATGAAACACAAAAACAAATTGAATGTGCATCTTCACACGGCTAGATTCGCAACTACATTTTCTGAGAATAGTAATATATGCTGAGTTTATTTAAATCACTAAAACTGCTGTAATTAAACTTCTCTCTAAATCAGACTTGTATAAGAGTCAGAAATCTCCTATAATTAACTTATCTGCAGAAGTAATCAGACAATGACTGCTGGTATATTTTAGGAACCACTAGAGCTCCTGTAGCTGCTGAATGTAATGACTGTAATAAATCCTGAATAGCAGTTCTCTCATAACCTCTTTTCACGGTTGCAGGGGTGGAAGGAGATGGTTTCTTCAAAGCTTTTCCCTGACTTGGTTTAAGTGAGTGAGTGCTACATTGTTTTCCTACAACATGGGAAAATTGAGAAGGCAGGCTGATTGTGCCCTGAACTGACCCTCCAACTGTTACCTTGTCTAAGTGGGTTTTTGGTACTATGGATGAGAGGTGTAAAGAAGCTTAGGCACTGCTAGAAAAAGCATAAAAACACCTCTAATGAACAGCGAAAGGACAAAGGACACACCTATACAAGCATGCAGTAATTAAGCTCCAAGCAGGGGCGACTTGGCTGAGCCCATGTGCATCAATGGAAAAGACCCTAAGAGACCAAGTGATTGATACTTGACACGGGTATCTTTGTAAATAAACTGCTATAGTTCTTATCTCAGTAAGATAAATGAATAAGGGCTTTAAACTTAGGATCACATTTTACCCTTCCCAAGCTCTCAGGCTAAAACTACCTGCATTAATATAGACCCCAGTTCTTGTATACATTTTAAAGTAAAAAATGAAAAAATAAATAATAATCAGAAAGCAAGATGATACTGTTGCAACTGTTCAAAGTACAGTCTACTACAACACATCAGAGAACATGTCTCATCTATGTACTCATTTATATAAACATTTATTGCAACCACATGATGTTGTGAATAAACAACTGAGAATAAACTGCAATAGAAAAGCCATGGGGGGGGGGCGGTGGTCAGGCAGTAGCTCAGTGGGTTGAGTGCACGTGGCATAAAGGACCAGCCATAGATCCCTGTTCGAGCCCGGCTCCCCACCTAGGGGGGAGGGGGTCGCTTTACAAGCCGTGAAGCAGGTCTGCAGGTGCCTTCCCCCTCTGTCTTCCCCTCCTCTCTCGATTTCTTTCTGTCCTATCCAACAATAACAACATCAATAGTAACAAAAATGACAACAAAGGCAACAAAATGGGAAAAAATGGCCTCCAGGAGCAGTGGATTCATAGTGCAGGCACCTTACCCCAGCAATAACTCTGGAGGCAAAAAAAAAAAAAATCCAATAAGGGGGCAGATAGCATAATGGTTATGCAAAGAGACTCTCAGGCCTGAGGCTCTGAACTCCCTGGTTCCATCCCCTGTACCACCATAAGCCAAAGATGAGCAGTGCTCTGGTAAAAAAAAAAAAAAAAAAGCCAATAAGGTATGGTTATCATTAATATAAATGAAACCACCAAAATTCAAAAAGAAGAATAAATTCAAATGATCTGATTAGACAGGTCACAGTAGGAGATGCAGAGCTACTTCAATATTTAGAGTATTAGTATTTATATTTCATTAAATTGATGAATTATCACTTCGATATTATAGCTGGGCAGTGGCACAACTGGTTAAATGCACAGATTACTATGCGAAAGGACACAGGTTCAATCCTTTCCCTTCACACCTGTTTCCATACTTTTCCATGCCTTCAGGAGGAAAGCTTCACAAATGGGGAAGCAGCGCTGCAAGTGTCTCTCCCTCTCTCTCCTTCTCTAGCTCCCCTTTTGTTAATTTATCTCTGTCCTAGTAAATAAATAAATAAATGAATGAATAAATGTGTTTTAACCCAACTATTTAAAGACACTGGAAAATACCCAGATTGGAAGAATTAATTTTTGAAAAGTGGTTTCTACACTGGCTAAGAATGAAGGGCTGCGTTTTCCATGCAGAGTGGCGCTCGCTCCCCAGCCACTGTAAGTCAGGCAGATGGAAGTAAAGTCCTTTCTCACTGCACAAGACCCGTGGCAGCACGCAGAGAAGATGGGAATATAAAGGTCTGGGTTCAAGAAAGCCACACACAGGTTGAAGCATGCAAAGAAAAGGAATTTTCTAACCTACACTCAGAAAAGAAAAAGTGGTCATTAACAACTGTATGTGACCGTGTTCAGATCGACCGCTTATTAGAGAACCTAGATGATGAACATGACTACAAATCCGCAAAGAGGGCTGAGTGGTGGGTGGTAAACGTAGCTGAGCACACACTGCAATGTACAAGACACAGGTTTCAACTCCTGGTTCCCGCCTGCAAGGGGCAGCTTTATGAAGTGTAAAGCAGTGCTGCAGGTATCTCTATCTCCCTCACCCCTCTTGATTACTCTCTGTCCTATAAAAAGTAATAGAATTTTTAAAATTAAGTATAGAGAATTAAAGAGAGAGATAACAATGATGATTACCCAGATATGAAATCTCAACAGTGAGCTGGAAGTTATATATAAAAAAAAAATAATGGAACTCTATAGATGAAAAGAACAGAAGATGGAATGAGAATTTTATTAGATGTATAAATAATAAATATGAAATCACAG
The DNA here is from genome assembly GCF_950295315.1 of Erinaceus europaeus. Lineage (NCBI taxonomy): Eukaryota > Metazoa > Chordata > Mammalia > Eulipotyphla > Erinaceidae > Erinaceus > Erinaceus europaeus. Next base: position 19,739 of record NW_026647793.1, read on the forward strand.
AACCATTCGACTACTGATAATAGCAGTGCAATAATGCACACTAAAGAAAAAAAACTGAATCAACAAAATTTCAGGAGCCTGTGCAACATTAAGAAGTACAGCGCGTAACTGGAATGTCAAACTTGTGAGAGGATAAAAGAAAAAGAGAATCTATGTAAAAATAACTTGAAATGTGGACGTCTGTGAATACTTAAATGTTCACTCACACTTAAGATATTTTTATAGTACTTTTTGTCCACCAATTATCTTCTCTCATTTTTATTCAGGTATGTGTCTATTTTTAGATACAGACAGTGAAAGAGACTACAGCACTGAAGCTGCCAAGAACTTGAACCTGGCACAAAGCGCAAGGACCCAGAGTAAGGATCCCGGTTCAAGCCCCCGGCTCCCCACCTGCAGGGAAGTCGCTTCACAGGCGGTGAAGCAGGTCTGCAGATGTCTGTCTTTCTCTCCTCCTCTCTGTCTTCCCCTCCTCTCTCCATTTGTCTCTGTCCTATCCAACAACAATGATGACATCAATAATAATAATGACTACAACAATAAAACAACAAGGGCAACAAAAGGGCATAAACATATTTTTAAAAAATAAAGAAAAAAAACTTGAGCCTGTGTCATGCACATAACCAAGGAACACACTATCCAAGTGAGTTGTTTTGCCAGCCTGCATCGCATGTTCCCAACGTCAGATACAGAAGCAATGACAGGGCATAGGGCTAACCATCTATTTTCTATCCTACAATTATTTTCTCAACTTTTTACTACTATATGATTAAGTACTATTGACAGTATCTGACCATCCATTTTAGGGGTTTTAAGTTAGCTAGGCCATGGCACACAGAAATTTTGTCCAGCCTGTCTAGATACTGCCATGAAAATATCTGAGGATAGTATGAGCATTTAAACTAGACTTTGAATGAAGCAGGGTATTCCCTAATGTGAATTAGCCTCATTCTATCAGTTGAAGAAGAATGAAATCCTTTCCCTTCACACCTGTTTCCATACACTCTGTCCTTCTAACGACGACATCAATAACAACAACAATAATAACTACAACAATAAAAAAATAAAAGAAAAAGAAACCATCCTGCACCCGTGAGATAGGCCTACGTCAACGAAACAGGAAATGGTCAGTGTTGGTGAGCATATGGAGAAACAGGGACCGTGCTACAAGGTAGTAATGCAAACTGTTGTAGTCCCTGTGGAAATCAGTATGGACAGTCCTTAGACAAATAAAAATGGAACTATCTTATGAGACAGCAATACCACTCCTGGCGTATATTGAAAGAGCAAGAAAATAGTTCATTCAAAAGGATATTTGTACTTCTATGTTCACAGCTGTCCTATTTACAATAGCCAAAATATGGCAGCAACTTAAATGCCCAACTATAGATGAGTAAATAAATTGCTCATGGGGCATATTTTCAGTGTAAAACTATTTTGCTATGAATAAAAAGAGAGACATTGTGGGGTTGTGCAGTGGCAGACCCAGTTAAGTGCATGGGCCACCAGGTTCAAGCCCCCAGACCCACGTGGAGAGAAGCCTTCACAAGTAGCAATGGAGTACTGCAGGTGTCTCTCTTTCTCCATACCCTTTGTCCCTCTGTTTCTCTGTCCTATCAAATTAAATAAATAAAAAATTTAAAAATAATGAGAGTCCATTGTTTGGGACCATCTGGCTAGAATTGGAGATGACTATGCTAGTTGAAATAAGTAAAGATGTGAAAGACAATAGAAGCATGCTTCACTAATCTAAATCACAGAGATAATTAAAGCATACCTACTCGCGAAAAAGGGAAAAGCTAAAAAAAAAAAAAAACCACAACCAAACTGACTCTCAGATTTTGTAAGAACTATGGTGGTTACTGGGAGAGCAGGGGACACACACCAAATATGTGCAAGGTTATAGTCCCTGAAATCTCATGTAAAACACTGCTAAATCACAAAAAAAGATAAATAAATAGATGAGAAAGTTTGTGCTAGGAAACAGATTATCAGGTAGAGTATGGGACTTGCAAGCTTGAGACGCACAGTTCAATCCCTAGTATGTGTACCAGAGTGGTGCTCTGGCTTCTCACTCTCTCATGTGAAAAACATAAAATTAAGCTTTTTTTTTTTTTTGCCTCCAGGGTTATTGCTGAGGTTCGGTGTCTGCACTGCGAATCCTCTTATTTTGGAGGCCATTTTTTGCTTTTGTCGCCCTTGTTGTTTATCCTTGTTGTTGGTGGTGGTATTATTATGTTATTACTGTCATTGTTGCTGGATAGAGAAATCGAGAGAGGAGGGAAAGACAGAGATGAGGAGAGAAAGACAGACACCTGCAGACCTGCTTCACCACTTGTGAAGTGACCCTCCTGCAGGTGCTAAACCGAGAGTTCGAACCGGGACACTTAAGCTGTCCTTGCGCTTGGCACCATGTGTGCTTAACCAGCTGCGCACTACTGCCTGCCCCCCCCCCCAAATAAAGCTTTAAAAAAAGACTGTATTAATAAATTAAAGAAGAATCTCAAATATTTTCTAAAACTCTGTAAGCACAGACTTCTCGGGCATGCAGAGAACACACACCTGGTCTGGAGTAAGAGGGCAGATGTAGCTGAGCTGAGGAGACCTATAAATTCAGTTTGTAAGGAAAATCCAGGTGAGTGTGAAGTGAGAAGACAAAAGGAAGAGCAATCTGAACAGAGGAAAAGGAGAAACAGATGCTGGGATTTTTTTTCTTTTATTTATCATTATCTTTTATTTATTTATTGGATAGAGACAGACAGCCAGAAATTAAGAGAGAAGGGAATGGTAGAGAGGGAGAGACACAGAGAGACACTGCTTCACCACTTACAAAGCTTTCCCCTGCATGTAGGGACTGGGGGCTCGAACCAGGGTCCTCGTGCATTGTAACGTGTGCGCTCAATCAGGTGTGTCACCAGACGGCTACCTCAGAGATGTTTTAAGTACTAAGGAGCTGAGTTTTAATACTCAATACAATGGAGAACAGCTTTGCTCTAGAGAGGCTACTTATGGTTGCATCAAGATAGCCATATAAGGGGTGGAGTACTAACCATCTTTGGAGGGTACCTGTCTTGGCATGTTTTCTACCTAGTTCTGAGTCCTGTCATCAAGTGGCATTGGAGGAAGATTTGCTGCTGTGGTGTTTCTCCCTCCCTCTGTCTGCCTCACTCTCTACCTGGAAAAATAGGCTCTGAATGGTGAAATCTCTCATACACAAGGTCCAACAAGATAGACACACATACACACACACACACACACACACACACACACACACACACACACACACACCCCAAATAGAACTTGTGTTCAACTCTTGAAATAACAGCAAGGCTATACCAACACTTGAAGCATTTTATGTAGATAGATGTCAACAAGAAACCCCCCAGCAAGAGACGAAGAGGCAGCATCTAAATGAAAAGAAGACAGAGATACCCTCTTAATGAAAGAAATTCCAGGGGCTGGGCAGTGGCACACCTGGTGGAGTGCACATGCTATAATGCACAAGGACCCCAGCTCAAGCCCCCAGTTTCCACCTGCAGAGGGAAAGCCTCACAAGCAGTAAAGCAGTGTTGCAGGTGTGTCTCTGTTTCTCTTACTCTCTATCTCCCCCATTCCTCTCAATTTCTCTCTGTCTCTATCAATAAATAACAACAAAACTAATTTACTTTAAAATATTTAAAAAAAAAGAAGAATGAAACTCCACTCGTACTCTGTGATAACTGAGACTGTGAGGAGCAGAACCTTACTCTGGGGAGTGGTGGCATGTGTGTGAAAAACATCAAGCTTCCCAAACCTACGATTTTATACTTTCCCAGATCAGAATTGTTGGCAGGCACCATCTTGGCACCCTTTTAAAAATCTTCCCAAAGCAGCACTGGTAGTAGAAACTCAATTCCACAATAGCAAATCCAAATTAAGGACAAATTCCTGAGAAAAGTTCAATACACACCTAGCACATAGTTGGACTAGTTGGAAACTAAGAGGCATCTCTCAAGAATGTTTACTCCTGTCGGGTGAATTGATGCAGTTCTTGCTGTCAGCCTGGGTGGGAGCAAGCAAGCTGCATTGCTACAGTCAACAAGTACCTCAGAGACCTCTCCGAGCATAACCATCTAGCCAGGGAAGGACAGAGGGAGGGTGGGAGCACTCCTGCTACTGAGTTCTTTTGCTTTGCCAGGCTCAAGAATGCACCAGCTGAAGTTATAGAGAAGGAAAAGAAACTTCAGTTAAAATTAAAGATACCTGAAATCATAAAATGCGAGAAGAATGGGGAGGAAGCATAATGATTATACAGGAAACCTGTCATGCTTGATGCACCAAAGACTCCTGGCTCCACTAGAAACCAGCATTTAGCTGTGCTTTGGTAAAAATTAACTAACTAATGCAAGACAAGTAAAGTAATAATGAGAACTCTTAGAATGAATTCAAGTCCTCATAATGATCCTGGGTCCATATTCCCAGATGGATAAAGAATAGGGAAGCTATCAAGGGAGGGGATTGGATATGGTGCTCTGGGGGTGGGCATTGTGTGGAAATGTACCCCTCTTAGCCTATGGTCTTGTCCATATTTCCATTTTATAAATAAAAATTTTTAAAAAGAATGAAGTCAAGTTGTACTTGCTCAATGATTTACAGTACAGGTACAACCTCTTATCTGCCTAGGTCATTTCTATCATCAGCACCAAGGCCCCAGGGTCCCTCCACCCCATTTCTCCTCCTCCTTACCCAGAGTCCTTTGCTTTGGCACAATATATATTCTCTTTGTGTGTGTGTGTGTATCTACAAACATTCTTGCCGATCTGCTCGAAAACGTAAGTCCCAAGAGAACTGAAATTTGGTTTTTACTGACTGTTTTAGGCCCAGTGTTTAACACCAGGCCTGGTACACAATAGATACTCCATATATGCTAAATGGATTATATAATGAATGGATTAGGAAACATGTACAGATTTAATATCTCATAAGCCATTCATGCAGTGCTTTATTTTGTAGTTGGAATTCACAGGCTGGGATTGTGTAATATGAAATATGTGGGAAAAGATGACATCCAGTGGAGAGAAGCTGGTATAGCAGTTTTCCCTTATGAATTTAAGAATCCCTCATCTCCAAAGAAAGATCTATTTTGGAAAAAAAAACAAAACTCCTATCCTGACCTTGTGACACTATTAAAATAAACTAGATCTGATTCTCTAAAATACAGGGATTACATAATTATTAATCTTTTTTTTAAAGTCTCTACTTTCATCAGTACTTTCTCATTAATAAACAAGGGCAACACATGGGGGTAAAATGGCCTCCCGGAGCAGTGGATTCCTAGCGCAGGCACTGAGCCCCAGCAATAACCCTGGAGGAAAAAAAAAAAAAGGAAGGAAAAAGAAATGGAGTATATCATACTGTTGAGGACACAAATCTCACTCCTCTGAGGGTTTCACATGTACACAGGTGACCCATTGGAGTCACCTGTACTAAGCCCATCCTGACCATGTCTGCCCGTCTCCTTCCTTCTTTTTTCCTTTTCTTCCTTCCTTCCTTCCTTCCCTTCCTTTCTTCCTTCCTTCCTTCCTTTTTTCTTTCTTTTTTGCCCTAAGGGTTCCCACTAGGGCTTGGTGCCTGAACTATGAATCCACCCCTCCTGACAACTGTTTATTCCTGTTTTGTTTTTTTTTAATCTAATAGACAAAGGGAAATTAAGAGGTGAGGGGGAAAAAGAGAGAAAGAGACAACTGCAGCCCTGCTTCACCACGCTGAAGCTCCTCCCATACAGGCAGCAAGCCAGTAGCTTGAGCCCAAGTGCTGGAGCATGGTACTGTATGCACTCAGTCAGGCGACCATGTGTTTCTGCACTTTAGTCATGTGCATTTATGATCTCATCTCTCCAGTTTATACTTTACTTCAGACTAGGATCTAGTCAGATTTTAAAGTATACCAATTAGCTATAATTCTAGAAGTTCCCTATCATTTGGTTCTTTCTAGAAACATCTGTGTATATGGTGTAGGCAGATGATTTTAAAAATTAGACTCTGAGGTCCAGGAGGTTGTACAGTGGATAAAGCACTGAATTCTTTTTTAAAGAATTTTTATTTATAAAAAGGAAATTTTGACAAAAACATAGGATAAGAGGGGTACAGCTCCACACAATTCCCACCACTGGAATTCCCATCCCCTCCCCGATAGCTTTCCTGCTCTTTATCCCTCTGGGAGCATGGACCCAGGGTCATTGTGGGATGCAGAAGGTGGAAGGTCTGGCTTCTGTAATTGCTTCCCCGCTGAACATGGGTGTTGACAGGTGGATCCATACTCCCAGCCTATCTCTCTCTTTCCCTAGTGGGGCAGGGCTCTGGGGAAGTGGGGCTCCAGGACACACTGATGGGGTTGTCTGTCCAGGGAAGTCTGGTCAGCTTAATATTGAGGTCCCAAGTTCACATCCCAGCGTTGCATTTTCCAGAGTGAAGCTCTGGTTCTCTCCTTCCCTCCCCTCCCCACCCCTGTCCACTCCACTCTTCTCTTTCATAAATAAATCTTCAAGAAATAACGACCAGACTCTACAGCAGACAGGAGATGATAGGATACAATCAAGGGCGGCATTAAGAAAGCAGACACAGATGAACGTCTCACTTCTCAGTTTCCCTCATACTTTCATTTAAGTGGTTTTCATATTTTTTAAAATATTTGTTTATTTCTTTTCCCTTTTGTACCCTTTATTGTTGTAGTCATTACTGTTGTTGTTGTCATTGTTGGATAGGACAGAGAGAAATGGAGAGAGGAGAGGAAGACAGAGAGGGGGAGAGAAAGATACCTGCAGACCTGCTTCACCGCTGGTGAAGCGACTCCCTTGTAAGTGGGGAGCCGGGGGCTCGAACCGGGATCCTTATGCCGGTCGTTGTGCTTTGCGCCATGTGCGCTTAACCCACTGCGCTACCGCCTGACTCCCTTTCATTTAAGTAATTTTATTTATTAGAGAGAAGTAGTAAACATGAAACGGACTTTTGATATGGGGAGGAATTTTTCATAAGTCAAGTTTTTTGTTTGTTTTTGCTCCTTTGGATCTGAGGCAAGGAGAAGGAAACTGAATGTGAAAATGACAATGAGCAAGGCTTAGCGTCAAGCACGCAGGTCTGCCTGTTGCCTCCTGACACCCTGCATGGAAGGGCCTATATGCCTCTCTGTGCAAGCGAAGAAGGGTGGCAGTTCACACGATCCCAAGACACATGCACCTGTGTTATTCTCTCCCTTTCTGAAAGAGAAACAAAGGGACAGAGAAGTATAGGTCGAGACTTTTGCAAAGAATGTACTTTATGGGAAAGGGGTGATAACACAGCGGGCTAAGAGCACGTAGCGCAATGCGCAAGGACTGGCATATGGATCCGGGTTCCAGCCCCCAGCACCCCACCTGTAGGGGGGTCACTTCACAAGCGGTGAAGCAGATCTGCAAGTGTCTGTCTTTCTCTCCCCCTCTCTGTCTTCCCCTTCTCTCTCAATTTCTCTCTGTCCTATCCAACAACAATAACAACAACAATAACAACGATAAAACAACAACGGCAACAAAAGGGAAAAAATGGACTCCAGGAACAGTGGATTCGTAGTGCAGGCACCGAGCCCCAGCACTGGAGGTGGAAAAAAAAAAAAGAATGGATTTTATTTTATTATTTAAACTATTCCCTTTTCTTTTAAATATATTTATTTATTTTCTCTTTTCTTGCCCTTGTTTTATATTGTAGTTATCATTGTTGTCATTGATGTCATCATTGTTATATAGGACAGACAGAATGGAGAGAGGAGGGGAAGACAGAGAGGAGAGAAAGACACCCACAGACCTGCTTCACCGCTTGTGAAGCGACTCCGCTGCAGGGGGGGAGCTCGAGGCTCAAATGGGGATTCTAAAGCTGGTCCTTGCACTTTACGCTACGGCTACCCGTGCTGAACCTGCTGCCCTACCTCCTGACCCTTTATTTGACATTTTTCATTGCTACTAGGGTTATCGCTCAAGCTCCAGGCTGGCATACAAATTCATCACAGCTTCTAGTGGCCATTTTCCCCCTTATTCGATAGGACAAAGAGAAATTGAGAGGGGAGGAGATAGAGGGGGGGGGGGAAGAATAGACATCTGCAGAGCCTGCTTCACCGCAGGTGAGGAGCAGGATTCAACTCAGGTCTTTGAGCATGGTAATGTGTGTTTAACCAGGTGCACCACTACCCTGCCTTAAGAATAGATTTTATAAAGTTGTTTGCCATATCTCTTGGTCAGTGCAAGATCGTGAAAATTGTTTAAAATTTTAATATTTTAGGAAGAAATGCAGCAACTCTAGAATCTCTGAGCTTATATAATAACCATACCCTCTCTCAAGGTAGACTGGTCCTGAAATAGTGCAGCCTAGAATGTTCCTAGCTATGACCATGGAATATGAGTTCAGACCAGCGGGGTTGTAGAGATCAAACAGGCTACTGTGCTAAGTATGGATAGACATGGGCGCTAGGTCAGATGGATGGGGTTTACAGGTAGCAGTATTTATATACTTTTCCCATATTTGGGAGCTACTCTGCCCGATCCAGCCTACTAGTTCTATTCCCAACTCTGACAACATCTTCCCATACAATAATGTCAGCCTACCTGCATGTTAACTATCGGACTCAGGCAAAAATTATTAAAATCATGGGCCCCTTGGAATAGACCTAAAATAGTCCTAGCTCCTTCCAACCTGGAGATTCCAAATCTCATCTACTCTATTCTTACCTTTAGGTTCCAGATTATTAAACTATTTGTTCTGCTTTGTATCTTAATGCTTTTTAGCCACCAAGCTGCAGATGCTACCATGATGCCAACTGACTTCCCTGGGCAGATGACTTCACCAATGTGTCCTGAAACCCCACCTCTGCAGAGCCCTGCCCCACTAGGGAAAGACAGAAATGGGGGGAGTATGGACCTGCCAACACCCATGTCCAGTGGAGAAGCAATTACAGAAGCCAGACCTCCTACCTTCTGCTCCCCAAAATGATTCTGCATCCATACTCCCAGAGGGATAAAGAATAGGGAAATTTCCAATGGAGAGGAAAGGGATACAGAACATTAGTCATGGGAATTGTATGAGATTGTACCCATTATCCCATGATCTTATTGATGATCATTAAATCACTATATTAAGAAAAAAGTCATCACTTGATAGAGTGCAGTCTGACTGGCATCAGGAATACAATATTGAAGGAACAAACATAAATTCTGAGTCCTCAAGGAGCACTCTTCCAAGTAGGACAGGCAGTGCCTGCAGGGAGGCTGTGAACTTATGCATCTTTTAGGTATCTGTTTTTATGAAAATGGCTGATGATATTTAAAACATGAAACATAAATAATAATTAATAATAATGATAAGGTCCTAACCTAAAAACATGTGCAGTGGTCATGAGGAAAAATTTAGATTTTTAAAATGTATCTTTATAAGGGAGTCAGGTGGTAGCGCATGTGGTACAAAATGCAAGGGCTGGCGTAAGGATCCTGGTTCGAGCCCCTGGCTCCCCACCTGCAGGGGAGTCGGTAAAGCAGGTCTGCAGGTGTCTATCTTTCTCTCCCCCCTCTGTCTTCCCTTCCTCTCTCCATTTCTCTCTGTCCTATCTAACAATGATTACAATAAAATTAAAAGGGCAACAAAAGGGAATAAATAAATAAATATAAAATATTTTAATTTTTTAAATGTATCTTTATTTATTTATTGGATAGAGAAATCTAGGAGGAAGGGGGGATATAGAAAGGGAGCAGCACTGCTTCACCACTTGCAGAGCTTTCCCCCTGCATGTGGGGACTGGGGGCTTGAATCCCACTCCTTCCTTATACACTATAACATGTCCATTGACCCAGGTGCTCCACCTGGCCCCGAATCTAGATCTTTCTACAGATCTCCTTTCCCAGGGTGAAACAGAACAGGAGTGGTCTGAACTGGTCATCCTTTTAATAGGTTTGTGAGGACTGCCACCAGGAATGCTCCCAGAAACCAAGACTGTCACCTTTCTCCTGCAAAGCAGTACTTTTACATGTATGGGGTGCAGAGATTAACCTAAGAAGGTCTAGCTTAGTAGGTCTCAACCCAAGAAGAAAGGGAAGGGAAGGGAAGGGAAGGGAAGGGAAGGGAAGGGAAGGGAAGGGAAGGGAAGGGAAGGGAAGGGAAGGGAAGGGAAGGGAAGGGAAGGGAAGGGAAGGGAAGGGAAGGGAAGGGAAGGGAAGGGAAGGGAAGGAGAGAAGGGGAAGGGAGGAAAAGGAAGGGAAGCTTCTTGTGTCCCCTTCTGTCTCTCATCTCACATCAACCTGCTGAAATTCATATTTGGTTATGGAAAAATATACAAAATAGGCATTTCGTTCATGCTGGTCCTCAGTGCTTAAGTATTCTAAGACAGCCAGCTTATCTCACTAGAATTCTGTACAGCCAATAATCAAGTGTTTTCTTTTACTTTACTCTTCCTCTGACAAAGAAGAGAATGACTAACTGAACACATATATTGTGCTAATAGGCACCTATGGCAGATTATGCCATTTTACTCTCAACCTTGGGTGGTTGTCTTAACTTTACCAAAAAGAGGCATTGGCTTAGAGAAGCTAAGGAATTATGCCAGGACAAACAAGCACAATTTAGAAGGTCATCGAATCTAAAAATTCAAATTTAATCACACTGCACTGCTTAGTGACAGGCAACCCACAGTTCATAATTGGAGAGTTATATGCTCAGTCCAACTCTTTGAATTATAAAAGCCCAAGTCCACTCGTGACTCAGACTTTTGTTTAAGCATGCATATTCCAAAAGAAAACCGTGTTATACATTATGTAACTATGCACGCATTGTACTTTTCTTTTCAACAGCATGTGATCAGAATGAGAAAAAAAAAATTCTATGGAAAACAGGGTTTTAATCTTCTAAAAATTGCCAAACTGCCATTTAGAAAAATCACTTTGTGGATTCCAATATCCTGGCACCTATTATGTTCCAGCTATAGGGCAGTTCTTGCTGGACCCAATGTACTCCCAAAACCAATTTCCATCTAGGTTAATTTGTCCTTCCATATTCAGTATCACGTTGATGTTTGTCCATTGCCTAACATACCCAGACTCTGTTTTCTTCCTGACCATGCAGTTCACCCAATTTTTGACTCACAGTTCTCTCTCTCTCTCTCTCTCTCTCTCTCTCTCTCTGACATCACTTCCTTAGGTCAGACTATAACACCGCCTGTTGGCCTATTTTTACTCGTATCCTAATTGCTCTTCTGTCTGAGGTTGGGCTTTCAATTTTCCACCTGCTGCCCAGATGTTCACTCTAGAATAAATACTAGAAATGTTCACTAACCATCAGGCAAGTCACCTCTCTGACAGTTTATCTTTAAACATATATAGCACCTGTCTGGGACAACTCAACTCTGTGACACATGTAAGGCACTTAGCAGAGTTAGTGCGATCAATAAAAGCCCGTCGGCTTACCCTGAAAGTTTTAATATTTATTGTTTCTTCTGGTCATGCTAAAACACATTGAAAACACACACACACACACACACACACACACACACACTTACTTTCTGTGATGAATCATCTTCCCTACCAGTCTAATACTCTTTTCCTGTCATTTCCTCTCCTCAGAATCGTCTTTCAATCAGAATGAACTTAGTGTATTCTCATAGACCAGAACAATAAAGGGGCAGGGAAATGGCATGTGTCTTTAAGCACATATAGCACATATCTGTGAGGACAGCTCAACTCTGTGACACAAAAACGTTCAGACACTGGACAAAATATCTACAGAAGGTGAATATGTGGGTTGTTTTCCTTTCAATCCTGCGACTGGCAATGTAGTGTAACAGTCAATGTTAACAAAGTGAACAACCATCACTCACTAGAAACTGTTTAGAAAGGAGCTGAAGACACATTATTGTGAAGTCATCCAAAAGGCAAGTATACTCTAAAACACCATTAAGCATAAAGTGTTTAGATAAAAAAAAGCACAGATCTCATTCAATGACAAAATTAAAAATGTATTCAAAATAATGACAAAGTAGAGAATTCTGCATTTTATTGTACTCAAGTAACATTAAATAGAAGACACATCATTCTTTAAAAAAAAATCATTGATATTGCTCAGCTTAGCACATTTTTTTAATTGTTGTAGTTATTATTGTTGTTCTTGATGTCATCTTTGTTGGAGAGGACAGAGAGAAATGGAGAGAGGAGGGGAAGACAGAGAGAGGGAGAGAAAGATAGACACCTGCAGACCTGCTTCACCGCTTGTGAAGCAACTCCCCTGCAGGTGGGGAGCGGGGCCTCAAACCAAGATCCTTAAGCCAGGCAGCTTAGCACTTTTTTTTTTAAAAAACAAGGCTCATTCATTCAGATATTTTGAATCAAAACTATTTGAAAATGGCCATAATGACCTCAATTTACAGGCTTTTAAAAACTATTATATATGAAAATCCAGTAAATTTTATTTTACTCAGCTCCATGTTAAGTTTAAGTTTCTCTGAAAATACATGGCTTTATAAAAAATAGTATTCTATGGATGGTAATATGTAGTAAAAGCTTTATTGGAATATTAGTAGTGATTCCATATTACCCCTTATCACAGCTTTAGGATATTATTGCTTTTCTTAGTATCACTTTGAGTTACAACATACATTGAGTCAGCATGCATAATTCACAACATTCTAACTATGATCTATGATTTAAAAATATATAATCTCTTTGATTTTAGTCCTAGACAGAGAAAAACATATTATCTTATCAGAAGACAATGTTAACACAGTCGAAAGCAATCTCTGCATTTCTCACAGACTTGTAATAACTCGTGCATGGTCCTTTCAAAATGAACCTGTAGCTACCTTTCTTTTTAACAAGCATTTTCATCACAGTTAACTATTTCCAAAAATAAGTCACATTAAAGTAGGAGAAGAAACTCTGTAGTGTAGAAAGGAGAAGGCTCACACACTGTGAAGTAACAGCAGACATCTGACTCGGAGAACACTTTACACGGATCCTCAATCAGTCTAGCCAAAATTGTCTTTAGTGTTGTGAGGGTGTTACTTCATTAGCCCAGCAGTGAAATCTTTATGGTATGCATCAGAAACTTACATTTATTTTCTAAAGCTTAATGAATTGACTACAGTTATTATCTGATGGAGAGGCCAAAGAACATTATTTTTGGAGTGGTGTCCCAAGCCATCCGCTTCCCCTTTATGCTAAGCAAGGAATTCTGGTTTCATCTTCTCATTATGAAAAACAAGTTAACTAAAATAATTTCACTTTCACTGAAATATTAATGTGTCCAGTTAACAAATGAGAAACCCATAGGAACTGACATTGGAGATTTTTCCCTGAATGTGTGAAGCTAGTGAGAAATTTTCTATAAGGATCTCAATGCTGACATACTAAGTTCAAATTTTCACAGCTAATAATGACCACTAATAGTCTATATAGGAGTGCTAATGCAAATCTTTCTTAATGGCTTTTGAGTCATATTTAATGCAGCTTATACAAGTCAGTCCACCAGTTAGTGTTAATTACTAGTAATATATATATATATATATATATATATATATATATATGTAATAAACCCCTGCCAAGTAAATTATTGCTACATCACCAACATAATTATAAATTATTATCTGAAAAACACATATAAATAAAGACTATGACTTGATAGAAAAGTAAATTCAATGGATACATTAATGCTATCAAAAAGGGCATGCAGGAATGTAATGTAACATAATTTCTGTTTAAAAAAAATACTAAAATGCCAGTGGACTATCATTCATTCAAAACATCTTTAGTGTTCAATCCACAAGATCTTGATCTGTTCAGTAATTACTTCACAAGATCTATTACAGTCATCATTTGGAGCGTATGGTTAGGCTGGTCCTCCTGTGGTAGTAGGGGCAGTCTTTTTGAAGCTTTAAGTATCTGCAAAAATAAGGGGAAATCTAAATTAAAGGACCAACTAAACACAGACTGTGAAACTGCTTCATTTTCAATCTATTTTTAAGAATCCATTGTTTTGTTTAACTTTCACTGTTACACTACATTGCTTTTTTTTTTTTTTTAATTTGCTTCTGTGTTGTTACTCTGCAGGGAAACTTGAAAAAGTGAGTAGCTACCTAGCAAAGCCCATGAGGATTACTAGCAAAGCTACTGATAAAAATACAAGTTCCTTGTGGAACTTCTCTTATTCTATAGTCTTGCCGCTCATTATTAAATTAATTATATAAAATAAATAAGTAAAAATACAAGTTCCTTTAGAACATCTGAGAATTACAATTGAGTTTCAGAATTTCCACCTTTTGAAAATTATAAACATGAAATTCCTACCTCCCATCAATGTTTTGACTGCATTAAGAAGGTAATGAGGAAAAAAGAAAATAAATAATAAAATAAGGGGACTGCAATAAGACAGAACTAGAACAACTTCAGGAACCCACCACTTCACCAGTGAGTGCAAATACCTGTGGCTCTCAGACAAAAAGAAGCCTAGGGAGAGATTAAGTGGCTGGTAACAGTCCAGCAGTTTACCAGTAGAGACACCACCTCCAGTCTGTTTCAACAACAAAAAGACAGCTGAAGGGAGGAGAGAACTCCCCTAAGACTCAACAAATGCAACTGTGAGTCTCCATTGCTACTGCCCTCAGAAGCTGGGGCAGCAAGGGGGAGGCCCTGTGCTGACACCAAAGAACAGAGAACTAACCAGGAAACTCAGGAGAAGATCTGTACCTCCATGGCCTAGTGGTGGGGCTCTAAGAGTCTTTTTATATAACCACTGTATTATCTCTGCCCCACGTTGCTTTATCTCTTGGTCAGGAGTGAGGAATTAAGCTAAGAAGCCTACTTATAGTTTAAAAGCCCTCAGGCTGCCATAGCCCACTGGGAGGAAAAAGAACAAAAGAGGTTTTTAAGCTACTGTGCTCCAACTCAGGAATTAAAATATTGAAACAACTGTCAATTTCCATAACTGTGAATGAATCCTTTACTTACCTTACTTAGACACAAGTCAATCCAGGCAAGAGCGATCAGTAATTTGAAAAGTACTGAGAGAGGGACCTCATAACATACTATATAAAATGGTTAAACCAACAAGAAGAAATACTGGAGAAATGAAAGAGGACAAGAGTCCAGCTAAAAGCCGCAGAAATGTGGAAGTACAAAGTAATGACAGCAACATCCAAACACTAGTTAAGGAAATAATCATAGGAGTGAGTCAAGAGTTTGAAAAAATTGTCATCAGAAATGCAGAAACAATAAATGAGACCCTGAAAGAAAACACTAATTATCTCAAGGTTATTAGAGAGCTGAAAGATGAAATAGCTGAGCTAAGAACACAACTAGCTGAACAAGTTAAAACAATATCAGAACAGGGTAACAAAACAGATAAACTTCAGAAAACAGTAGAAGGGAGAGAGAATAGAAAAAAGTGAGGCTGAAGACAGAATTAGCAAGATCAAGGATGAGTTAGAGACAACTAAAAAAAAAGTAAGAGATTAAGAGACACTGAAAACAACAACAGAGACTTATGGGATGACTTCAAAAGAAGTCATATATGAATTATTGGCTTACCAGAGGAAGGGAGGGAGGGGAAGAAAGCATTCTTGAGGACATAATAGTTGAGAACTTCTCTAGTCTAGACAACATAAAAGAAATAAAGGTTCAAGAATCCCAGAGAGTCCCAAACAGAATTAACCCAGACTTAAAGACACATCCTATTTAGAATGGAAATGAACAAGGAAAAACAAAGGATACTGAAGGCTGAAAGAGAAAAACAAAGAGTCACCTACAGAGGAAAACCCAAAAGATTAGCAGCAGACTTCGCCACACAAATACTATAAGCCAGAAGAGAATGGCAAGATAACTACTGAGTGCTCAAATAACCTGATTGCACATCTTATAGACCTTGCAGAACAAAGGAACCCTAAAGCAGCCAGAAGACAGAAATCACTAAAGTTAGGGCAGAAATAAATAACATTGAAAATAAGAAAAACATACAAAAGATCAATGAAAATAAATGTTGGTTCTTCGAAAGAGTGAACAAAATCGACAAACCTTTAGCCAGACTCACAAAAAAAAAAAAAGACCCAAGTAAATCGGATTATAAATGAAAGAGGAGATATCACAACGGACACTGCAGATATTCAACATATCATGCGAAGCTTCTATGAACAACTTATATGCCACCAAGCTAGAGATCCTGAAAGAAATGATTTCTTCGATACCTACAAACTTTCAAAATTAAATAAAGAGGAATTAGATAATATGAACAGGCCCATCACAGCTAATGAAATTGAAACATTTATCAAAAGTAAACGTCCTGGACCAGATCGTTTTACAAATAAATTCTACAAAACCTTCAAGGAAGAGTTAATACCTCTACTTTTAAAAGACTTCCAGAAGATTGAAGACACTGGAATACTCCCTTCCAGATTCTATGAAGCTAACATCACTCTGATACCAAAAGCAGACAGCGACACAACCAACAAAGAAAATTACAGACCAATATCTCTGATGAACATAAATGCTAAAATACTGAACAAAATTCTAGCCAACTGAATACAGCAGTATATTAAAAAGATAGTTCATCATGACCATGTAGGGTTTATCCCAGGGATGCAAGATTGGTTTACTACATGTAAATCAATCAATGTGATCCACCACATCAATAAAAGCAAGACCAAAAACCACATGATCATATCAATAGATACAGAGAAAGCCTTTGACAAAATACAACATTCCTTTATGATCAAAATGCTACAAAAGATGGGAATAGATGGAAAATTCATGAAGATAGTGGAGTCTATATATAGCAAACCCATAGCCAACATCATATTCAATGGTGAAAAACTGGAAGCATTTCCCCTTAGATCAAGTAGCTACTAGACAAGGCTGCCCACTATCACCATTATTACTCAACATAGTGTTGGAAGTTCTTGCCATAGCAATCAGGCAGGAGCAAGTAGTTAAAGGGATACAGATTGGAAGAGAAGAAGTCAAACTCTCCCTATTTGCAGATGACATGATATTATACACAGAAAAACCTAAGGAATCCAGCAAAAGCTTTTGGAAATCATCAGGAAATACAGTAAGGTATCAGGCTAAAAATCTAACATTAAAAATCAGTGGCATTCCTCTATGCAAACACTAAGTTAGAAGAAGATGAAATCCATAAATCAGTTCATTTTACTCTAACAACAAAAACAATAAAATATCTAGGAATAAACCTAACCAAAGAAGTCAAAGACTTGTATACTGAAAATTATAAGTCACTACTCAAGGAAATTGAAAAAGACACAATGAAATGGAAAGATAGTCCATGTTCATGGATTGGAAGAATTAACATCATCAAAATGAATATACTACCCAGAGCCATCTACAAATTTAATGCTATCCCCATCAAGATCCCAACCACATTTTTTGGAGAATAGAACAAATGCTACAAATGTTTATCTGGAACCAGAAAAGACCTAGAATTTCCAAAACAATCTTGAAAAGAAAGAACAGAACTGGAGACATCACACTCCCAGATCTCAAATTGTGATATAGGGCTGTTGTCATCAAAACTGCTTGGTACTGGAACACGAATAGACACACTGACCAGTGGAATAGAATTGAGAGCCTGGAAGTAAGTCCCCACACCTATGGACATCTAATCTTTGACAAAGGTGCCCAGACTATTAAATGGGGAAAGGAGAGTCTCTTCAACAAATGTTGTTAAAAATGGGTTGAAACATGCAGAAGAATGAAACTGAACCACTATATTTCACCAAACACTTTTGAAAAAGACACAAAGAAAAATTCCAAGTGGATCAAGGACTTGAATGTTAGACCAGAAACTATCAGATACTTAAAGGAAAATACTGGCAGAACTCTTTTCTGCATAAATTTTAAAGACATCTTCAATGAAATGAATCCAATTACAAAGAATTACTAAGGCAAGTATAAACCTATGGGACTACATCAAATTAAAAAACTTATGCACAGTAAAAGAAAACAGTACCTAAAACAAGAGACCCCTCACAGAATGGGAGAAGATCTTTAAAATGCTATACATCAGGCAAGAGGCTAATAATCAAAATATGTAAAGAGCTTGGCAAACTCAACAACAAGAAAACAAAAACCCCATCCAAAAATGAGGAGAGGACATGGACAGAATATTCACCACAGAAGAGATCCAAAAGGCCAAGAAACACACGAAAAAATGCTCCAAGTCTTTGATTGCCAGAGAAATGCAAATCAAGACAACAATGAGATACCACTTCACTCCTGTGAGAATGTCATACATCAGAAAAGGGAACAGCAGCAAATGCTCGAGAGGTTGTGAGGTCAAAGGAACCAGAAACAGAAACTTTGGAGACTATATTCCTGAAAACAGGTTTCTGTGGTGCTGGAAGCATTCTGTACAAAAGTACAAGAATGTCAAGGATTAAACTGTAGCTGCAACATTTAAACATGTGTATTATTATATTACACAGAAAAAGTTTTAAGATGCGAGTTTGACTTTATGGCCCTTTAGACTTTATCACTTGACTTTGAGAGGAACACTTCTGTAACACATTATCAAAAATACCTTGAGAGGGCAGAGGGTAGATCGCATAATGGTTATGCAAAGAGACTCTCGTGCCTGAGGCTCCAAAGTCCCAGGTTCAATCCCCTGCACCACCATAAGCCAGAGCTGAGCAGTGCTCTGGTGAAAAAAAAAAACCAAAACCTTGAGAATATGAGAAACTGTTCAAAGTATTGCAATAAGAACTGATAAAATGGCAAGTGAACTAACAGCCCAGTTACAACTTGAAGGGCCCAAATATATGGTCCTAAGTACTTAAGGTCAAGTCCACTCAGAAATGATGCCCTTGAGTTATAAACTCAGTGTTTTCAAAATCAAACAAATTCTCTCCTGGGTTAATTGATGTTACTTCCTGCCTTCTATAGCTGAAGTAAGGGTCCACCTTTCATAATAGTCATTCATACTTTAAAAAAATCATGCGTGACTATCACCCTTCTAGCAGGCCCCTCTTGCCTCCAAAGTTATTTCTAACTTTAGTTTCTGTGAAAGCTCATTCCCACCCTGCCAGCACTTTTACCATAGTTAATTCCTACCATTTCTGATTCAGATATGTACAGTCTCCAACATCCTCCTGGACTTTTGCAATTTTTACATCTGGATTTGATTATCTGACTCTTTGGTTAAGAAATTTTCAGCAGCTTCTGTCTCTAATAAGTCCAGATTCCAGTGTTTAAGTATCATATTTTAAATATTCTCCCAAAAAGAAAGACTTCATGCCTTTACTACTTTGTCTTTATAGCAAATTACATAGCATATTATCAGTGCCTCATAGTTCCGCTCTCCCAGAACCCCATGCAGCTGGTTTATTATGCCACCCTGTATCTAACTTTGAGAAGCAAATGGCAGCCTACAGATGTCCACCCATCTGACAGTGGTTACAGTGCTGAAGATGAATCTTCATTACCCAGTGCACAGCTTGTACTACAACAGTTGCTCAATGTGTATTTCCTGAATAGATGACTTATCAAGTCATCAAAAATAATAGGCAAAAGGTCACACCTCTAGTGCTGCCAGCCTCAAGCTTAGATCATGTGCCTTACTTACTGGCTAGCATTAGAAAATGACAATAGGCCTAAGTGAAAGTTCTACACAGAAGCAGTGAAAAAAAATCATCATAGGTCATGGTGGTGGCGCACCTGATTAACCACACATGTTACAATGCACAAGGACCCAGGTTCGAGTCCCTGGTCCCTACCTGCAGGGGGAAAGCTTTGCAAGTGGTAAAGCAGTGTTGCAGGCGTGTCTCTCTGTTTCTATCCCTCTCAAACACTCCCTGCCCTCTCCACTTCGGATATCTCTATCAGATAGATAGAGATTTTTAAAAAAATGAAAAAGTAAAACCATCACCAGTGCTAGAATATTCTACAATGAAATGAAAATTTTATCTCTACTTCTAGAAGGGTAAGAACAACAGACCTGCCCTGACACACTGACACCCACATGTCTCCATTTTGAATAGTAGGAATATCATCACAAGATTCCATCCCCCCCCAACCAGTAGTCCCAGAGGATAAGACTAAATAAGAAAAAATTAAAAAGTTACTTAAATGGCTGTAAATTACTACTTAGCAGCAAATTTCATTCTGGTCAACTTCCTAAGTAATGCCATTATAAATTATTCAGTCTGTTCCGTGAACTTGTATGCTTTAATATTGCTGGAGATACCTATGAGTTTAAGTAAAAACATGAACTTGAGGGGGAAGTATCAGAAACAATTTAAAAATAGGATATTCAAAATGACCAGAATACCAGAAGGATCGGTTCTTCAGATTAATGTTAAACATCCCTGCCACAGTACATTGACAAA
>NW_026647794.1:0-76305 GCF_950295315.1 Erinaceus europaeus
CTTTATATAAGAGAGAAAACAGAAGTGAAAAAAAAAAGCCCAAATGAATAAAAAAGGACAAGGGGGGGGAAGACTAATAATGTGTATACCCTTTTGAACTCATGCTTAAATCATAGCAAAGAGATATTTAATTTAATGTTTTCACTGTGTATAATTAATAAGGAAATTGAGTCTTTTTTTTTTTTTTTACCAGAGCGGAGGGAATGACAGGTCAGACTTCCTGTGTACAATCCTCTGTTATCTCCCTGAGTCCTGGGAATAGATTGAAATAATAGTTTTGTTTGTTTTTATTTTTATTCTTTATTGAGGGATTAATGTCTTACAGTCAACAATAAAAAAATAAAATACAATAGTTTGTACATGTGTAACATTATTCAGTTCTCCATATAATAATTCAACCCTCTTTAGTTCCTCCTCTGAAATAATTTTTTATAGCTTTAGATATCCAATGAAAAGTGAAATTTCTAGATTTAATTACACACACACACACACACACACACACACATATACAGAGAGAGTATAAACTGTTTAGACCAGTTTAATTTACTTCGGTGAGACTATTTGCACAAGGGAAGTGAAGCATAGCCTTGTCTTTTTTGATATTATCAGCTTCTAACTATAAATGTTCTAATTTTACACAGAGTCTGGAGGTGAATGTTGTCCTTCTCTACCTAATTATCACCAAGGCCAATCTGGAGCATTTAAATTGAACACCTCCTTTCTTAGGATTTATTTTCAACTTTATCAGTACAGTCCCTGAGTTATGCATGTTATAGGTATGATTTACAAGGGCAGTCAGAGCTTTCATTACAAGGGCCCATAAAATATTAGCTTGAGGTCACTGGGAATCCTGGTGTCATTTTCTGCCCAGGATGTTGATCAATTTTGTGAGCAGAGCATCAGGTGGAGAAAATCAAATTCAGTGAAGTCAAAAATGTTATAGGGATGCCTGCTGGGAGCTCAGATGTGAAGTGACAATGTAAACTTAGCTCCAAAAAGGACAACAGAAAATGGGTGTGTAAGAAAGAAGTGACAATGATTTTCTTTTCCTGTTCTCATCTTCCTCACTCCACCCAGATGCTTGCTAGCTTCCAGATGAAGAAAAAATTTGAAAGAATAAAATTAAGAAATTCTCAGGAGTCGGGTGGTAGCACAGCAGGTTAAGCGCACATGGCACAAAGCACAAGGACCTGCTTAAGGGACCCCAGTTTGAGCCCCCAACTCCCCACCTGCAGGGAAGTCACTTCCCAGGTGGTGAAGCAGGTCTGCAGGTGTCTATCTTTCTTTTTCCCTTTCTGTCTTCCCCTCCTGTCTCCATTTCTCTCTGTCCTATACAACTGTGACAACAATAATAACTACAACAATAAAACAACAAGGGCAACAAAAAGATAATAAATAAATAAATATAAAAAACTTAAGAAATTCTCTAGCAGACTTAGATGTCTTAGTATGGGAAAGAAAAGAAAAAATCATTAGTCTATCTTATACATTCTTCATATAGATGTCAAATAATGCATCATTGGAACTGAAACATAAGAAATTTAACTGAAAAAAATCTACTATTCACTTTTCTGAAACAAAATTGGGAAGTTGGGGTTCTCTGCTATAGTCAAAGTAATATATCCCTAGACATCACAGACATGAGTACAGTTGTGGGTAGGTTTGAGGGATGATTCTAGAAGTTTGGCAAGGACTCATTTACCGTGTTCCAGTTTTATCCTTCACCTCTCCAAACCAGCCTAAACCAATGGCTTCCAAGAGGATTTACTTGAGATGCACTCAATATATTAGAAAGTCACACCAAAGTAACTAGTGCAGGATATTCTAAGGCACAAATTGAGGCGAACACAGGGACACAGGGTGGGCTAGACTGAATCTCATCTCCATCAGTTTTAACACCAGCTGTGGGGACACAGAACACAAGTACATTTTCCCCCCATAAGGGCAATTCTTTGTTTTGAAAAACCTTCTGTTCTGTAAATGAGGAGAGTATTTTTTAGTGTTATTTTTTGTTGTTGTTTGTTTATTAACCAGAGCACCACCCAGCTCTGGCTTATGGTGGTGTGGGGGATTGAACCTGGGACTTTGGAGCCTCAGGCGTGAGAGTCTATTTGCATAACCACTATGCTATCTACCCTCTGCCTAGGAGAGTATGAAAAAAAAAAAAAAACTTATGGATAATGAGAATCTGGGGACTGGTGTAATCATGGTGGTAGAACTTCTCTCTGTCTCTTTCCCCCTCACTCTCTAAAAAATAATTATAATAGTAATAAATTCCTTAAGGGAGCTAAAGAGTTAACTCATCTTTAAAGTGTAGACTGGCATGCCTTAAGCCTCAGAGTTCCCATGTTTAATGCTAGTTCTGCCATGAACCACAACTGGATAGTACAGCAGTATTACTCTCTTTCTTACAAACACACATACAAAAAATAAATATCTGTTGACATAAGCTTGAATTTTAAGTAATAAGTACCATAATTATTATTATAAAATGTGTCAAAGTAAAACTGATGATAAGTAAATGCCAATTAAAGAAAATTAATCAAAGAATGCATAATCTGGGAAAAATAAGCTACATAATATATTCATAATTTCTGATAGATCTCACTTTAATAAAGTGTACAAATTAGTAAACAATTCACATTTTAATGTATTCATTTTTTTAAATTTTCACAACAAATTGTATTCACAGAGCAATTAAGTAATGATAACTTAATCATGTTGGGAAATAAAATCACTATTTTTTAATTTATTACTACAAAAGTAGAGGTTTGGGGAGTCACAGAAAAGTTTGAAAAATGGTAATTGTTTTGTCATTGCATACTTGTTTTTCTGTTGCACACTGAATTATTTTTAAAGAACATACATTATTCATTTTCTTGAGAGATGAGCTGATCTATCAACACATCTTCTATGACTTTTTTAGTACAAATAAAATAGTAATCAGCTCATAAAATTGAGTCCCTTTGCACAAAATTTCACATTCACATACAAACACAAACATCTTGTTTGCTAGGGAAAAGGCTTAATCAGAACTCAACCACACATAGATCCACATAATACTATTTTCTACTTGTCATCTTCAGTGTGCTACTATTATGGTTGAACAAAAGAGAACAGTTTACATACCTTAAATTGTATTTAAGCAGCTTTTGAAGCCCAAACTAACTTAGAGACTTGATAAGAAAACATGAAAGGGTGTCCATAAAGAAGGGAACTTGGAAAAATATTGATAAACAAATTGGCTTATACAAGAGTTGTGTTTGAAATCTCACAATCTAACTTAGCCCAGAGAGTGAAGAGAAATACTAAATCATGAATGTGTGAAGGAAGGGGAGGGAAGATTAGGATGGGGGGTGCTTTTCTATTCCTGAAGAATGGTTCTCAACATTGAAATTTCCACACCAGGGTGATGTGAAGAATTAGGTTCTAATTCTTGTGTGTGAATCTTTTTAACTCTACTCTGCTTAATGCCATCTCTGAGTAGATACCAATGATGAAAAAGAGTAATAACATATGTTCTCAACCAATTGGTTAGGAGCACTAATTCTAAACTGTTCTTAGAGGACAGAAGGAAGATGCTTGGGTTCCCTATTAAACTCCCAGTTTAGAAAGAGACAATCACTATCAGGCCACCCCATCTTCTGGGGCCCTAGTTGGGGACTCCTGGGATTCTCACACAGACATGATGGGCCTAGACCTCTAATAGAACCCTCTCTCTATTGTCACAGTCATCTTCATCAGGAACAACACAATAGACCCATTAGTGGGCCACCAAAGGACCCTGCTCTCAATGTGGATCAACAGCAGTAGAGAATGTTCCATTCTCCAAAGGGAGGCTGAATAACGTACTCTATATTAACACCTGAGGAAAATGGGTCCTGAAATTGGGGCAGCTTGGGATATTCCTACTCATGATCACAGAATGTGTGCTCAGACCTATAGGGATACAGAGGTTACATAACCTCCTAGCTGACTAGTGGCACCAGATCAAATTTATGGGGTCTAAAGTCAACAATATTTATACACCTTTCCCATATTTGGGAGCTACTCTCTTCCCAGATCCAGATTTCTAGCTCTTTCCCCAGCCATGTTATCATCTCCCCAGACAGTAACTTTGGTCCACCTGCATATCAGATATCAGGCTCAGGAAAAAAACTAGTATGGTCATGTTTCAGGGTATCTCTCTCCCTCTCTGGTGGGGTGGTCTCCAGGGGAAAGGTAATGGGCTGGTTCTTTCTCACTCATGACAGGGGTGACACGAAGTAAAAGACACCAGGGGACTCTTAGCATGCCTAGAATCTGAGTCCTAGAATCCCAGAATCCTAGAGTCTGTTTATTAGCAAAGTGTACATGAGTTAAATAGAAAAGCAATGGAGGTAATTATTGTTGAAATATGTCAGAAATTACATGTTTCTTAACAGTCAGCATGCCCCTAAGGTAGGGGGCTGGTATGAGAGGAATTGATGAGATACAAGACAGTTATTTTCCATGACACAAGCAACTTAATTATCCAAAGGTATTTGAGAGAAGCATAGGGTTTGAACCCATAGGGTGAGACAGAGAGAAGATGAATATCAAAAGGCCATATAGTTTGGAATTTCTCTTGTCTGGGGTCTGAGGTGTGTGATGAAGTGTGTGATAAGGTGTGTTCTTCTGTGATCAGAAGGTGACTTTGAATGAGTGAATCTGTGGCCATGTGGCCTGCAGTTAATGGAGGGAAGTACTGGGGTACCTGTGGGCCTGAGAGTCAAGAAGGAAAGAACCAAGTCTGAGTTTCCCCCCTTATGCTCACCTCAGTTGAGAGAGACTTACCAAGAGGTTATCTTCTCAGACCTCCATCCAAAGATGGGGGTGGTTCTCCCTAAGCTCTATCAGGCTTACACATGTTCCCAACAGTCATGGGCCTTTTGGAATATAGCTAAAATAGGTCTATTATTTATCTACAAAATGGACACCCCAAATCTTCATCTGCAATTGTTGGTATGCTTCTAGTTCTGCTTCTGGGATCCCTCTGTTACATTGCTTGACATTGTGGTCTATTTACATGGTCATTCTGTTACATTGATTTGGTCTCACTCCCCCTGCCTCTGGGAGATTTTGGTTTAGTCCTTGCCTTTTCTCACTTCTTCCTTCTCCCTGCCCCCTATCCTATGTACTTCCTGGGTTCCTGACTCTTCAGCCAGAGGAGAGAGAGGCAGCACAGAATTGGGTTGTGATTAGATTAGATTAGTTTTTTGAACCGTTTGCTTGTGAATAAAGAAATATTGCTTCTCTGCTCAGCCATGTGTCCCTGATCATCTGTCTCCCGACGCGAAGCTAGCCCAGCATACTGGTGCCCTGAACTCTGACCGACATGCAACATTGCATCCTTTAGGTTCATGATTATTAAATAATTTGTTTGGCTTCTTTATGTTAACTCTTTTTCAGCCATCAGGTTCCAAATGCTACCATGATGCCAACCTGATGTCTCCGGACAAAGGAACCCACCAGTGTGTCCTGGATCCTCTCTTCCACAGAACCCCACCCCACTAGGGAAAGAGAGAGGCAGGCTAGGAGTATGGATTGGCCTGTCAATGCCCATGTTCAGTGGGGAAGTAACTACAGAATCTAAACCTTCCTCCTTCTGACCCCATAATGTCCCTTGGTCCATGTTCCCAGAGGTTTAAAGAATAGGAAAGATATCAGAGGAAGTGATGGGATACATAGTTCTGGTGGTAGGAATTGTATCCCTCTTATATTATGGTTTTTGTCAGTATTTCCATTTTATAACTAAAAATTTACAAGAAGAGTAAGAGACAATCACTAGGTAAATGATATATGATTTGTTGCTGGAAGAAAAGCTCACACTACAACGGGTAAGAGAACATCACAAAGAATCAAACTGTAAAAAGAATTTGTAGATCATATATCTCTGTTATGTATATTCAGTTATACATGGCAATGTGAAAGTAGCCCTAATAAATATGTAAATTAAAAGGTGTGGCTGTGTATCAACAAAACTTTATTTACATAGATAGGTCAAGGGCTAACCTATCAAATTGAGGAAGGATGAGTCTTGCTTATCCTTCCATGAACTCTGGTTGAATATATAAGAATGCTGACTGGTCTTTTGTTGCAGTGAGTTGAAAATCAAGAGAACAGTTAAAGGACATTTTAAGATTTTCTTTTTAAGGATGAAAGGTCAAAGTCAGATATCCTTCTCTTCTATGTCCGTCCTGAAGTGTCATTATCCCCTGAATTCTTATTCCCTAGAAGACAGACTTTGGCTTTCTTCAGACTCCTAAAGTAGTTCTGAATATAGTTCCATAGAAGTCTCATCCAAGTCTAAAGCCATAGTGACCACAGGTATGTTTATGATAACTAAATCTCTACCACAGTCCATTTCCTTCCCCTGAGCACCAAGCTCACCAAGCTCATATTTCAAACTGTCTACTTTATCACAACTATCACATTTCAGGTGGAATAGAACCAAAGCCATTTTCATTGTCTTCTGCCCACAATCTACACTCTCTCTAGCATTTTCTTTGTAAGCCAACAGTATTCCTACTATGCATAAAACCATGCTAGAAAATATGAGAACCATCTTTGGGTATTCAGTTACTCTTACCTCCCACAGCCAGTCTGAGACCAAGTTCTGTCAACTGTTTTCCCTAGCCTTCTCAAGTATCCTTTCTTCTGTATTCCCTTGGATGCTACAGACTGTTAATCATCCTTTGCCTAGTATACTTCAAGTATCCCAAGTGTTCTCAGTATGACAATTAAAAAAAATAATTTTCTATGTTTCTCCCTTGTTGATAACACTACTGTGGCCTCTTGGTTGTCTCCAGAAATCTACTAAGAAGATAATTCCATGGTCATAGTCTCAGGGAATTCTGAACTTTATACATTTTCAAGCTGTGAATTTTGTAACTGATGATACAGATTATAAATATAAGCATAGTCAAGATAATGAAGATGACCCAGCTAGTCCACACTGTTGTCAATGCTAACAAACTTGTTAACAACCAAGACACTAAATTTATTGTGGACAAAAATAATAGTGATATTTGCAAAGTTTTCAGTCCAAAGCTCATTCTTAGATGGTATATAAACAAATGAAAATTTCATATGGTTTAGAGAGAGAATTTGAAGCAGAGCAAAGAAATATATAGAGTTAATGTAAACAACATGCTAAGTCTTAGCACTTGCACCAAGAAAGTCAAAAGCCTGTTCACTTGGGAACAATGTTGGAATGAAAAAAAAAAAAAAAGGGAGTTGGGCAGTAGCACAGCAGGTTAAACACACATGGTGCAAAGCACAAGGACTGGAATAAGGATCCCAGTTAGAGCCACTGGCTCCCCACCTGCTAGGAGTCACTTCACAAGTGGTGAAGCAGGTCCGCAGGTATCTGTCTTTATCTCCCCCTCTCTTTTCCCCTTCTCTCTCCAGTTCTCTCTGTCCTATCCAGCAACAACAGCAATAATAATAACTACAACGAGGGCAACTAAAGGGAGTAAATAAATAAATATTTAAAAAATATTTTTTAAAAAGTTTTAAAAAATTAGCATCTGGAGAGTCAGAAGACAGCTGGCTGGGTACGGTGTTAACACATGCTATGACATGTGTTAAAACCAAACTCCAGATCCACATGGAGGTCCATGGCATTGAAAGAAGCCCCAGTGCTATTGGTGTCTTTCTCTGTGTTCCCTCATTTTGTGCCCCTCTATCTGAAGTAATATAGAGTGAAAGATATAGCCCAGGAGTAGTGAAGCTGCATATGTGTAAGGCCTTCAGACTAAAAATATAAGAAAGACAAAAGACAGAGAAAGGGAGAATGCAGAAAAGGGATAGAAAGGCTGGACAAAATATTCTATGTTCCACCTGAAGAAGATGGGTCCTGAAACTGAGGCAGCTTGGAACGTTCCTACTCATGACCACAGAATGTGAGCTCAGATCTACAGGGATATAGAGGTCACATAGGCACCTAAGCTGAATATGGGTCTCAGAACAGATCAGATAAAGTTGATGGGGTTTACAGTCAACAATATGTATAATTTCTGGAACTATCCGTTCCACCCCGGTTCCATGGCTGCCAGTTCTTAGCAACATCGCCCCACCAGATATTTGTCGGGATGCGGCATCATCTAAGTTCATTTCCCACGTCTATGCTCTACCGGACCTGCCAATATACGCGGATATCTTCACCCACCCTGTCCAACGCTTGACGTCTCGTCATCCAATCTGGTCCCCTACGCCTACACTGAACTTCTCTGTTCCAGTCTCTTGGAAACAGAGTTGGCAGTCAGCTGAGGTCAAGAACAAACACCTCGTCACAGACCCCTGCAAGCGTCAACCCGGCTTTGACCTAGCACGATATGATTGGACCCTCCTCAATCGCTATCGAACAGGCCATGGCCGGTGCGCCGCTATGTTCCATCGCTGGGGAGCCAGAGACGACCCGAACTGCCCCTGCAACTACAGACAGACTATAACCCACATAGTCAACAACTGCCACCTCTCCAGATTCAAAGGAGGTCTCAAAACTTTACATCAGGCTCAACCTGATGCTGTTGACTGGCTACGGAAGAAGGGCAAACGCTAGAAGAAGAATATGTATACACCGTTCTCATATTTGGGAGCTACTCTCTTCCCTGATCCAGATTTCTGGTCCTTTTTCTAGCCATAACATTATATACCCAACAATAACTTGGGTCCACCTGCATATCAGACATCAGGCTCAGGAGAAAAAAAAAAAAAGAAGAAGACAAAAAACTACTATAGTCATGGGCCCACTGGAATATAACCAAAATAGGCCTAATGACTATCTGCAAAACAGAGACTCCCAAATCTTCATCTGCAATATTCTAGCCTTTAGGTTCAAGATTTGTCAACAACTTGTTTGGTTTTATATGTTAACTCTTCTTTCAGCCACCAGGTTCCAGATGCTACCATAATGCTAACCTGACTTCCCTGGGCAGACTACCCCACCAATGTGTCCTGGACCCTCACTTCCACAGAACCCCACCCCACTAGGGAAAGAGAGAGAGTCAGGCTGGGAGTATGGGTTGACCTGTCAATGCCCATGATCAGTGGGGAAGCAATTACACAAACCAAACCTTCCACATTCTGACCCCATAATGTCCCTTGGTCCATGTTCCCAGAGGGTTAAAGAATAGGAAAGCTATCATGGGAGGCAATGGGGTACAGAGTTCTGGTGGTGGGAAGTGTGTAATGTGGGGAAAGGCCCACTGTCTGGGAAATTCAGGCCCTTATCTCCATGAGAGTCTGAAAGTCTTGTACCCCAAGCTCCCTCCTCGCAGGAGGGGCTGTAGGAAGGTCCCCACTCGACCCCATGGCCTTAAGATGGACAGAATTTTCCAGACCAGGAACTTTTCTTGCACATGCTTCCTCATTCCCTTTGAACCTAGGCCATAAGTTACAGCCAATTAAAGCCCACTGCAAACATCCTGGTTTTGCTTAACTGCCCTGATGTGCTCACAATTTACCTTTAGACTAGACCTTCTGAGGTAACTTTCCAGTGAAGATCAAATCCAAGACTTAACCCTGTATTGTGTATGATTTAATGATTAGTAAATGACCTCTTCTCTTCCCTAATTGCTTGCGTATATCTGCTTGCTTGTACCTCCAATAAACGAGATGTCTCCCTGAAGCTTCTCCCAGAGTGGTCATGTTTGCTCTCCACTTGCTTTCATCAGCACTGTCCCCAGGACCCCGAGGTAGCCCGTCTCCCCCCACATCTGAGGTCACTGGCCAATATGCAGAAGACAACTGGCCCCCACAGTGTAGAGTTGTACCCCTCTTATCCTATAGTTTTTGTCAGTGTTTCCTCTTTATAAATATTTTTTTAAAAAAAAGGATATAAAAGGGAAGAAGGGAGGAAGGGAGGAAAGAAGGAGGAAGAAATCGAAGGAAAAGAAGGGAAGGGCAACACCCCTCAAACATTATTATTTTTTTAAACAAAAACTTAAAAACTTCAGTAATATTTACAAAAATGTCTAATACTTCTAGAATTCTATTGCTCTTACATATTTGTTTTGATTATGTAAGATCATTATATATAAGGAGTCTTTGCTTTTTCATGTGTTAAAGCGAGATAAAAATAACTGAAGTGAGCAATGGAAGACACAAGAGTTGTTTTCCTTTAACAGATGTTTGTATATTACTCAGGTTTAAGAAATGCTGGTGTATAAGTGCAAGTCCAAATGTCTCAATATGTTAGCAAGTTGCTTCATCCTCCAACCACTGTCATCTCCTACTGTGAAATATACTTTATAGTTCTATCATTTCAAACAGCCTACACTGTCTAAATTATCTTTGTTTTCTACTGCCTTCTGTTTCAGTTACTAGATTCTTCTGCCCCCATGGCTTATCATTCTTTCTACTTACCAGTTTACTAAAATAATAATAATAAATCCACCTAATATAGTGATGCTTCTGGTTCTTTAACACTTCTTAACTTCTTCAACCCCAGTCAGGCATGTAAGTAATCCTTCTGAAGACTTTCCAGAGTCTTTCTCAAGGATATCCTATACCTACTAACGGCAGTCAGCACCATCCATTTTCTATACTTACTGGTTTACATGTCTGTTTTTTTTATCATGAGGTACCAAGCAAGCAGAAATTAGAGACTGGCACTACTAATCTTTCTATTACTTGTCCTTGATTACTTTTTGTTCCTGTATGAAGTAGCCATCCAATAGATAAATTTTGGATAGGTGGGTGGAGAAACAGATGGATGGATGAACGGACAGATATATGGATGAATGACTGGACCATTGATACATAGATGACTTATTGATATATGCAAGTATATTGCCACTTAAATATATTTATATAAGTATAACTGAGAAATAAGTATCCCCCTCAATAACTTTCCTAAATTCTTTAGAATTCAGATCATGTTGGAATAGTATTCTTGTTACCATGACAGATCCACATGTAGAATACAATCTATAATCTGCCTTAAATATATTTTCATGCATTCATCAACACAACTGGACATGTGTGACATTTTAACTGGAGCAGATCTTAGTTCATTAAGATATAAAAAGGAAAATTTACAGCAGCCATTTCTGAATTTTAAAGAGTGTGCCATTAGAAGTCTACATTGCCCTCAAGTCAACACTCTGTAATTACATTTAATATTAATTTTAATTGATTTGATTATTATTTAATTTTGCTTTCTGAAAGAGACAGAAAGGAAGTGGATAGAGAGGGAGTGAGGTAGACACCAGAAGCACTGTTTCACTACTTGTGAATTTTCCCCTCTATAAGTGAAGATGAGGGGTTCAAACCCAGGTCCTTGCACATGGTGGCATGTGTGCTTTTGCGGCACCCCATCAAGAATGCCAGGGATCCTTACAGGGTCATCTCCTCTGGGCCTGCATTCAGACTTTGAGGAAGCTGGGCAGGAGGATGAGAATGGGTCGATGCATTCTCCCCCCATTATTGTTATAAATAATTATATTGTCACAATTGATTGATAGTGCTTTGGCAGTGCCTGGTGGGAATGGAGAGTCAGAAGCACCCCCTCCCTCTCCCTTACACAGGGGCATATTTGAAAGTTACATTATGAAAGTGGGGATGGTGGGTCAACATAGACGGACAAAACAAGTCATGTTATGACCTGCCCCTCAAAAAAAGAATGCAGAGATTGAGGCCTCCCAGGTACAAGTTGACGTATTTAAACAAAGAAAGATTAATAGTTAAACTGTACCAGATCTAGATGAGCAGTGGTCCACGACTAGGCAAAGATCCATATGCCCCCCATAGAAGTTTAATGATAGAAATAGCCCTCCTCAAAAGTCAAAAACAATTCTGGGTATGACCTCCCCTGAGAACAGGGCGATACTAAGTATTGTACAATTCTTTACAGTAATAGGGGAGTAACATGTATCCTGCCAAAGCCACAAGACTATGATGCTTATTGCTACTTCCTTATGAGCTAGTTGTTTAGACAACCAGAATGTAACCTGAAAAAATATATAAGCTAATGCAGTTTCACTATTAAAATTAGTCAGATTCACCCTCCAATAGAGTGTGGTGTCTATCTGTTCTCTCTCGAGCCGACTCCTGACCCACCGGGGAGGTTGCCTTCAAGACCCCTGACGCTCCTGCTGCTCATCTGCTGTGGTGGTCCGTGGCATGCTTTATTCAATGTACCACTGCCCAACTTCTACTAATTTTTCTCCTTATGAAATAAGGAAAGAATTAACACTTTACGCTTCAACTAGAACTCAGGAGAACTAATTAAATAACCATTAGGAGAAGAAATGAAGTTTCATTTGAATGGGGATCTTATTGACAACTGGTTTCTTCCACAGGCTCAGAAACTTTCATAGAACAAGAGTTAACTAGCAATATGGGCCAAATGAATGCTATTTATCATTTAATTTGTACTCTAACATTGCTCCAGAGTGTCGCAACTCTTTACATGGTTCTAATTTCTTTCTTCTGTCCTTTATTTGAGAAACGTGAACATGGATACAAAAAGCGCATACATGAAACATACTTTAATTCTTACATTTTAAACATTCCTCCTTGTTTGGAATTCTTGTCATAACAAAAAAGACACATGCTCTGTAAGACACATGATGCATAAATAGTGTCATTAAAATATGTTTTTATTAGTGTGTTCTTTGTTTAGTGTAAATGCCTCCTTTGACATATTATTCAGATGTCTTTAAGTATTGAAAGCTAATTAAGATTAGAAAAATAAGAATATTGGGGACTAAGCAGTGGCACACCTGGTTAAGAATGCATATTTATGTATGCAAGGACTGGGGGTTTGAGTCCCTGCTCCCCACCTGCAAGGGGGACACTTCATAAGT
Organism: Erinaceus europaeus; assembly: GCF_950295315.1. Lineage (NCBI taxonomy): Eukaryota > Metazoa > Chordata > Mammalia > Eulipotyphla > Erinaceidae > Erinaceus > Erinaceus europaeus. The sequence continues at coordinate 12,834 of NW_026647794.1, forward strand.
GTACAACTGATCTGCGGGTGTCTACGTTTCCCTCTCACTCTTTTTTCTCCTTTCACTCTCAATTACTTTCTGTCTCTATCCAACAAATAATAAGTAGATAAACTATTTTTAATTCATTTATTTATAAAATGGAAACACTGGCAAGACCATAGGATTAGAAGGGTACAATTTCCACCACCAAAGCTCCGTATCCCATCCCCTCTCCTGATAGCTTTCCTATTATTTTTTTAAAAAGAAAAATAAGAATATTTTAATAGCCTCCAGTAAAACTTCTCAAAGCTTAAGAAAATGTACCAAGGAATATGAGGCATTGTGACTTATTTTAAATTGTTATTAAAGGGAAAGTATATGCAAATACAGGTTTTCTGCTTTTGTACATTTACCGACTGGTAGGCATTGCTTCCTGGGGAAAAAAATAAAATAGGCTCACCAGTTGAGTTTTGGAAACAAGACAATATATGCAGGAGCAGTCCTATACAATCCCTTGGGTCTTATGATAAATTGTGAAATTGACATAGTAGAACTTACCTGAACATTTATTCTGCATGCTAACTGAATTAATTCACTGACTGAAATTTTTCAGGGCAAGAAGTCTGCATAAACACTGGCTCTAGCAAATTGAAGGAAAGGTCAATCCAGTGTCACAGAGAAGGAAGTCGTGTTGTTATTCTTAGTTTGCTAACAAAAATGGAATGGAAGTACCACAATGTGTCTATTATGGCCATTTATGAAGGTCACCCTATTAGTAACTAACTGAACTTAGATTTGAACTGAGATCTGCCTGACTCCAACATCCAGGCATTTCCCACTATACTATGCTATGAATTACATTTCCATTAAAAAGCAACATATTCATGAAACTATGTTAAAAGCTCTTTTGGATGATTTTGTTTGCAAGTGAGCTGATGAGAAAAGAGACAATTCTCTTTCTCTTTGCCTATATCTCTGCAAAAATACTTAAGCCCATTCATTTCCTGGGGGTTGTCTCAAAACTATCCATACACAAAGATATTATAGGAAAAAGTTTAAGTGTAGTAAATTTATCAGAAAATGTGGCATCCAATATGAATTAAAAGCCAAGACCTAATAACTTGTTACATAGATAATATTCTTATTCTTTTATTCTTATTTGTATTCTTATTCTTATTCATATTCTTATTCTTTTTCTTATTCTTACTCAGAGGAGGCAGAGGAAGAGGAGAAAGAAGAAGAAGAACTGGAAGAGGGAATTCTCTATTTCCAAAGCCTCGTTTGCCTATGGATCTAATTTTGTTGAGCTGCTAACTCTCAAATATTCTCCCATTTATGGTGCTGTGTCCAAAATCCTTGTGATTTTCTTCTAGTCTCTCTCCATCTTTCCTTTTTTTTTTTTAACACAGAAAGTATTTTTTTTTCTATATAGGGGGAGATTAATGGTTTACAGTTGGCAGTAAAATATAGTATTTGGTATATATGTGACATTTCTTGTTTTTCCACATAACACTCAACCCTCATCCAGGTCCTCTTTTATCATCATTTTTCAGAATTTCAACACTCTCTACAACCCCAGAGTCCTTTACTTGGGTAAAATACACCAAATCCAGTTTAAGATCTGCTTTATGTTTTCCCTTCTGTTCCTATTTCTCAACTTCTATCTATGAGAGGGACCATTCCATATTCATCCTTCTCTTTCTGGCTTATTTTAAGTAACATGATTGCTTCAAGCTCCATCCAAGATGAGGTGAAGAGGTGAATGAGTCCATCCACTTCTCCATGGTTGTTTTTTTCTGCTCTGTTTTGTATTTTTCATTGTTGTTGGCATTGTGTTTCTAGCCAGAGTATTGCTAAACTCTGGTTTCAAGTGGTTCTGGTGTTTGAACCTGGAGCTTTCTATGCCTCAGTATGAAGTCTTTCTGCATAATCACTAGGTTATCTACTATAAAGTCCTCATTCCATAAAACTGAGAAGAAAGGAAATCTTTATCTTCCTTAAATTTGTCTGTTGAGATCCTTTTATCTTTTCAGGTAAAGCCAAATGCTCTGGATTAAATAACTATTCATCTTAGCTTTTAAACATACATATTCTGTTTGTGAGACTGATATTAAGTCCACTATTACCAAATATGCTGACATGGGTAAGCCTTTTGTTTTTTTCTGGACATCTCTCTTTAAAGTATCCATTAAAATAGTTTAGTAGCTTATCTAGTGTAGCATACATAGGAGTTGATTTATAATGATGCACACCTAAAACTTATTTTTTGATATAAGGCAGTGGTCCTTCAATAGAAACAAAAGAAAAAAACGTACATATGCTTCTAAACAAAGAAAGACTGCAGAGGAAATGAGTATCATGGATTAATATTGCATAAGACTTTCATTGGAGATGGATGTGCTGTTTGTGTATATTTAAGACTACTTAAAACTGATTTACTCAGTAGGGTAGACACGGGCTTTTAGAATAATAAATCAGGTAGTAGTTGGCTTCCCTAGCTAAAGCTCTTTTGAAGATGGATTTGTTGCCTTAATCGTTTTATTCCCAATCACAAAATTGTTCTTGGGATGTAGGAAATGCAAAATAAACACCACGTAAATGAAACTCATACATGGCTATTAGTTCCTTCAGTAAAACTGATCTGCTGGCAATGGGAGTAGGAAGCTGATGGATAGATGTGGCCCCATCCTTCTCTCATTCCAAGCCTCACTTTTTTTTCCTTAAAAATATTCCAGCTGTGATCCTCCATTCCTATAGACTCAGTTCAATGTGTAAGAGGAAAGTAAATACACTCTCCAGTTGCCATAGTACTAGGGCCCCTTTGTCCATGAAGCGAAAATTTCATTCATCTTTCCTAATTCTTTATTTATTTACTATTTATTGGATAGAGACTGAGAGAAATTGAGAAGGGGAAAGGAGATAGAGAGGGAGAGAGAAAGAGAGACACCAGTAGCATTGTTTCATCAGTTGTGAAGCTTAAACCTGCAGGTGGGGACTGGGGACTTGAACCTGAGTCCCTGAACATTGCAACATATGAGCATCAGGCTCAACCTGACTCTGTTGACTGGCTACGGAAGAAGGGCAAACACTAGAAGAAGAAGCTAGGTGTATGCATCACCACCGGGCCCTGAAACCCTCACTTTTAGAATGCCTCTTTATTAAATAGAAATGCTTCTAGAAAGTGAGATAAATGGGAAATTTCTGAAGAGTTTTATCTACACCAGGCTCTTCAGGAAAAGAGTGGAAGTGAATGGATCCACTCAGAGCATCTAGGATGGTGAAAGTCCCTGTGACAGAAGCTGAAGTATGATTATCTCAGGCTGTAATTGAGGACACTAATGTGCAAGGATGAAAAAGAAAGGATAGTAATAAAAATAGGAAAGATGAGAAGAGAACTGAAACTCTTATCACCCTCTTCTCTCTCCATTTCTTTCTCTTTCTGTCACTTATATCTTACAGGGTTATTTGTTTTTCAGCCACGACACTGTGCATGTATGTGTTTACATGTGCACATAATTTTACTGCACCTGGGCTACTTTTAATCAAAAAGAAGCAGAGAGAGGCACACAGACAGAAGAGGAGATACACCATAGCAGTGAAGTTTCCTCTGGTTTTATAACACCTCCTACATGGTCCTGGAGCTCAATCCTGTGCTGTACACAAGACTAGACCTGTGCTCTAGTGCTCTCTAGCTCTCTTCTGAGATCAGACAAGATTGGGTATGATCAGGATGATGACAGGAGTATAATTTCACAGTGTTCCAACCACCAGAATTCTGTGTCCCATCCCCTCTATTGGAAACATCATTGGTTCTCCCAAGGTTACATATATGGCTTAACTCATATATAGATAATATATACAATAATATATATTATATAACATAAGCATACTATAATATATAAGTATACATTATATATAACTATGTAATATAATATAATATATATATTAGTTAGAGATAGATATATAGATATAAATACTTGCCCCTTTTTTTCCTGTGGTCCTGAATTTTCTTACATTCTAAGTCACACCTACAAGTATTGCTACCTCTGAGTGTCCTTTTTTCCCCTCTCTCTTCTGTCTCATTTTCCTGAAGGAGTTAGAGTTCAGAGTCCTTTGATTATCTTTTCCTAACATTTCTTTCCCTCTGGAAATATAGACCAACATTCTTATGGAGTGCAGAAGGTGGAAAGTCTGGCTTCTATAATTGCTTCTCCACTGGACATGAGCATTGGCAGGTCAATTTGTACTCCCAGTCTGTTTCTGTCTTTCTTTAGTAGAGTAGGGTTCTGGAGAGGTAAGACTCTGGGACACACTGGTAAGGCTACCTGCCCAGGGAAGTCAGCATGCTAAGTATAATCTCCAATTTCATCCTTTTATTTTTTAATCTTCACTTTTATTTAATTTATAAAAAGGAAATACTGATAAAGCCATAGGATAAGAGGGGTACAACTCTACACAGTTTCCACTATCATAACTCCATATCCCATCCTCTCCCCGATAGCTCTCCTATTCTTTAACTCTCTGGGAGTATGGACCCAAGGTCGTTATGGGGTGCAGAAGTGGGAGGTCTGGCTTCTGTAATTGCTTCCCCGCTAAACATGGGCGTTGACAGGTCAATCCATACTCCCAGCTTGTCTCTCTCTTTCCCTATTGGGGCTGGGCTCTAGGGAATCAGATTCCTAGAGGCCCTAGTCGGGGAGTCCTGAGATTCCCAAACAGACATGATGGGCCTAGACATTGAATAAATCCCTCTCCCCAATGTTACCAGTAATGTCTATGAGAAACAACACAATAGACCCCTTTGTGGGCCCCCATAGGACCTTGCCCTTAATGTGGATCAACAACAGTAGAGAACGTTCATCCTCTGAAGAGAGGTTTTACAACATACTCTATGCTCCACCTGAGGAAGATGGGTCCTGAAATTGGGGCAGCTTGGAACATTCCTACTCATAACCACAGAATGTAAGCTCAGATCTACAGGGATATAGAGGTCACAAAGGCTTCTAAGCTGAATATGGGCCCCAGATAAGATCAGATAAAACCAATGGGGTTTATAGTCAACAATATTTATTTATTTAATTCTAAACTGTGTTCTTAGAGGACAGAAGGAAGATACTTTGGTTCCCTATTCAACTCCCAGTATAGAAAGAGACAATCACTATCAGGCCACCGCATCATCTGGGGCCCTAGTTGGGGAATCCTGGGATTCTCACACAGACATGATGGGCCTAGACCTCAAATAGACCCCTCTCTCTATTGTGAAGGTCATCCCATCAGGAACAACACAATAGACCTGTAGTGGGCCCCCATAGGACCTTTCCCTCAATGTGGATCAACAACAGTAGAGAATGTTCCATCCTCCAAATGGAGGCTGGATAACATACTCTATCTACCACCTGAGGAAGATGGGTCCTGAAATTGAGGCAGCTTGGAACATTCCTACTCATGACCAAAGAATGTGAGCTAAGATCTATGGGGATGCAGAGATCACATAGGCTCCTAAGCTGAATATGGGCCCCAGTTCCATCCATTTTATCCCCAAGGGAAAAATATTGTCTTTGTTATTGCTGAGTACTATTACATTAACTATATGTTTCATACTTCTTTTTCCAGTCATTTGTTGAAGGGCATTTTGGTTGCTTCAATATTTTGGCTATTGTGAATAATGCAGCTATGATCATGGGGGATTAGTGCTACTATCTCTTTTGGGTAAATGACTAGGAGTGGATCCTAAGGTATTTTCATTTGTCCTTGTTTAAGGATTCTTTATACTGTTCTCCATAGTGGTTGCACCAGTGTTCATTCCCACCAGCAGTGTCAAAATAGCTTTTGTGAAAATTCAGGCTGGTTATAACAAAGAAAACAGTCTTTTGGAGAACACACATAGCTAGAACTTAAACCTCCCAGGTTTAAGTTTTTTTTAAGGCTCAGAAAACAGAAGGTTGTTAGGATAGGTTTTGAAATGCACAGCACAGAAAACCCACATCTTAACTAGAACAGGATCTTGCTCCTCAGCCCAGAGCTACTGTTTCAGCTGAATTTCTCTAGGACTTTATAAGGTGTAAACACATCTGCTTGCACATCGTAAATGTGTCACCTTAATAATCCATGTTTAATTACTGTTTATTATCAACAGATCCCCTCAGTATTCCAGGGTGGGGAACATCATTTCTCTGGCAATTAGGTCTCAGCCCCCTGAATAAACTCTACCTCCAACTGCCAATGATGCAATCCCAGGCACCCATCTACCCAAAGACCAGGAAACAGCTGGAGAGCTGGAGGCAGGATTATTGTGGATACTGGGATGGGTAGAAATGAAATAAGACCTTCTGAACAAGAGGAGACACTGCACATTCAAGGCCAATGTTTTCTACAGAAGTTGGGCTAGAATCTACATCCATGGGTGAGCATCATTGCCATTCTGACCATGCAGACTTTCCTGAGGAGGTTGACAGCTAATTAGAATTTACAGGAATCCTAATTTCCCCATCCAGCTGCTCATTTCTAATGGAGCTGAGATTGACAACCCAGGAACATGGACAAAGGTCACAAGACAATTTTTCTGTACTTTCCAAGTGGCAAAAAATTTCTTGAGGTCAGCTCCAAACTGAGCTAATTTCCACCAGCACTCTTTAAAATAATAGCTGTAGTGTCAGGAGCTGAATCTTGGGGAACACAATATGCAAGAATTAGAAAAAGCCATAAGCCAACTAATATTCTCTGCAAGGATCATATGTCCCCAGCTTGTGTGAAATAAATACTTGTGATAAGCAAAGCCTGTGGTAAGACAATAGGGCTAGTTATTGCCACCTGAGAAGGTTACTTCCACCAATATAAGAAACTGAGATTTTGAAACTTTGGCTTATTAATTTCAATCAGAGCTAGATTCAAGGTCAGTTGTGTAATACCAACCATTATTTTCCCTTTGCTATCTTTGGCAGGAATTTCACATGGCTCCTCCATAAATAATTAAAATGAAAGTACCTGCTGCATCAGCTTAACTACTGCAGAGAAATGAGGAAGTTCGAGATGTGATTTCATTTGGAACCACTAATAGGAAGGGGAACAGCCTTCTCTGTGCATGAAGAAACGAGTCTGCCTTTCTGCATAAACAGCATAACATTGTGTTTTAAGCAGTTAATATATTCATTTCCATCTAGACCCTTCTAAACTGCCTGAGAATATCGAGAGAAATTACAAAAGCACACACTGCCAGCATGAAATCTGAGGTGACCTCCAATTCTCAAATCGTGAACCACAGGGATCATGGAATGTTCTGTGGGACACACGTGTTTGAAACAATAATTGGAAATTTAGCAGGAGGGATCGTGCTTCCAGTGCAGAATAAGGGTGTCCACGAGGGCTCGTGGGACTCCCCCACTTAGATTCTGTTCAAGGAAGGGGTCATCTCTAGGGTTGTTCAGGATATGAGAGGGATAATGAATGAGGTTAAGATTGGTTTATGAGTAGGTCCAAAAGTTCAGTGAGTTATATTTTAATCTCTTCAAGGGAAATGATTTTGATTTTTCCTCATTGTTATAAATGTTTTTGCTTAACTTACAACAGATGCATTTTTGAAATGTATACATATTATAGCAAGGCGATTCAGTTACAACCCAAACCAGCATCTCTCAACTCAGTAAGTGTTTGTATAGGCCTCAAGAACACTACAGATCATGCTATGGAGTGATAAAAAACATCAGATTAGATGGTGGAGAGTTCAATATAGCTGTCTACTCCAAACCTAAATAAACGTCAACTATGTAGCTGACCCAAGACAAAGTCAAAGAGTCTGCTTGGCAATGTGGGAGAAAACATGGATTTGAATAACAACTTGAGTGAGAACTATATGAATTTAGCCAAAATGCTCAGGTTAATTGAGATAAGATTGGATTATAGAAACTAAAGTTATTTGAAAGTTAACACATAGATTTAGAACTAAGACATGACCCTGATAAAAGTGACAAGGCTATGAAGACAAATGAAGGGGCCAGAGAGGATAACTCTCTGACCTTGTCTGTCAGTAGGGAATAGCCATAATTTGGGGACAGTCAACTTTGGCCTTTAGAGGAAGTGATTACTTGTGTCAAGTAAAGGTCTAGTACTGAACATTGGTTATCCCCCTTTAAAAAACTTGGATTGGTTTCTTTTTGTGCATTTTCTGTTCCACTTGAAAAACCCAAATCAGTTCTTCCATAGTGAAGCTAAATTATCTCCATACACATCATCATGACTGTCATCACCATCAATATCATTTCCTGACTATCATCATTCAGTAACTTTGATTCTGGAGTCAATACTTTAGTATTACACTGAGGACATTCATAATGACAAAGAGAGAGACAAGCATTTCTTTTTTTGTATTTTTTATTAGTGATTTAATAATGATTAGAAAAATTGTAAGACAATGGGTAAAATTTCATATAGTTCCCACCACCAGAGTTCCTTGTCCCATTCCTCCAATGGAAGCTTCCCTATTCTTTATCCCTCTGGGAGTATGGTCCAAAGATCATTATGGGGTGCAAAAGGTGGAGTCTTATGTTATTGTTTCCCCACTGAACATGAATATTGACAGGTGAACTCCTACCCACAGCCTGTTTCTATATTTCCCTTGTAGGACAAGAATTCTTAAACTGTCAATAGTGTTAAAATGGGTGTCTAATTTTGCCTCTATTGTCACAGAAGAAGCCCTATAGGTAAAGAGGAAATCAGCCCAGACATAGAATAACAGCATGCAAGCCAAAAATTCAGAGGAAGAAAGTCAAATCTCTGTAAGATAGGTACTTACTTTTTGTCTTCACAAATGCCAGGGTACCAATTCTTTCTCTGTCACTTTATTAAAGAAATGTTGATTTACAAAGGAGTTGGTATCACAGTTTCACATCTCCAGACCCAACACAGCTGTGAGTAGACCTTCCCCTTCACCAAATCTGTCATCTCTCTCCACCATAGAATACTGGCTTTCCAACTCTTCCTTCACCTTCCCACTCATTCACCTACCATCATCCATCCTCTGATCTGCTGTACTAGACACAGTGCACTGATGTTTTACTTTTTATTTTCCCTTGATTTTTTTTCCTTAGGTCCTCTGTATGAGCATGATCATCCAGTATTTGTTTTCCTTCTAGGTATGGTTTATTTTACTTCACAGGACACTGTTTGCTTATTGAAAACTACAAAGGTCTGCCTTTTCTACTGCCAGATACTCAAATATCCTCACTCTCTCCCTGAGTATATCAAGGTCTTTCTATCCCAATAACTGAAATCAATTTTCAAAAAAAAAATTAGTCTGAACTTTGTTATAAATGAATTTCATAGTTTTGAAGCTATATTTCAGTATAAAGTGAAGTCTGTGACATTGAAGTTTAATTTGGACTTCCCATAGTCAACTTTCTTCCTTGTTTCCTTCTTTCTTTCCTTCCTTCCTTCCTCCCTCCCTCCCTTCCTTCCTTCCTTCCTTTTATTAATTAATTAATTTATCTATTTATTTATTTATTTGTTGGACAATGGCAGATAAACATTGGATAGAGACAGAGAGAAAAAGAAAGATACCTGTAGTACTGCTGCCTCACTCATGAAGCTTCTCTCCTGTAGGTTGGGACTGGGGGCTTGAACAAGTGTCCTGAAGCATTATAATATGTGTATCCAACCAGGTGTACCACCTCTTGACCCTGTCAACTTTCTTTTTGTCTGGGAGTGAAGTTCTTAGATTATACAGCAGGTTCTTTAAAAAACACATTTATTGAGGTGCAATTAATATATAAAATCTGAAAATATTTACTATATAAAATTACTGATCTTGGTTATATATGCATAGACTCATGAAACTATCTCTACAATTAGGGTGGTGAAAACATACCTGATGCCTCTTAAATTTTCCTCATTTGTTTTTCATTTATTTTTTGTCTATTTTTATGGTAATAACATTCAGTATGAGATCTAACCACCTTATAATTTTACTGCACCCTATCATATTGCTAATGACTGCTAACTCATCTTGCCTAACTGAAACCTTACATCCACTAAATAATTCCTCATTTTCTCTTACCTCCCCTCCTTGGCAACCACTATTCTAACTTCTGTTTCTGAGTTTAAACTCTTTTAGATACATCAATATACACATAGTCTTGAGTATCTGTCCTCTGATACATTTTTTAACTTATCTTCATTGTCTTGTGGTTTATCCATTTTATGAAATTGAGTAGTATTTCTTTCTTTTATTAATTAAAAAAACCATAGGGTAGGAGGGGTACAATTCCACACAATTCCCACCACCCATTCTCCATATCCCACCCCCTCCCCTGATAGCCTTCCCATTCTCTATCCCTCTGGGAGCATGGACCCAGGGTCATTGTGGGTTGCATAAGGTAGAAGGTCTGGCTTCTGTAATTGCTTCCCTGCTGAACATGGGCATTGACTGGTTGGTCCATACTCCTAGTCTGCCTCTCTCTTTCCCTAGTAGGGTGGGTCGCTGGGGAAACGGAGCTCCAGGACACATTGGTGGGGTCTTCAGTCCAGGGAAGCCTGGCTGGCATCCTGATGACATCTGGATCCCACTCATCAACAGAAGTTGAGGAAGAAGATCTGAAAGGGAAACTAAAAGCAGGACCTGACCAAATTGTAAGTAGGGCACCAAAGTAATAACCCTGAGGTGAGGGGTAGACATGCAGCTTCCTGGGCCAGTGGGGGGTGGGAGTGGGTGGGAGGGATGGGTCACAGTCTTTTGGTGGTAGGAATGGTGTTTATGTACACTCCTAGTAAAATGTAGTAATATAAATCACTAGTTAATTAATACGAGAGGGGGAAAATTAATTGTATGTCTTGAAGTTTTCAAAACACAAACTGAATCTTTTCTCAATATATTCAGTGTAATTGATACGCAGACTCTCTCAAAAGCCTAGACCAAGTAGATCAGAAGCAACCAATAGCACAGCTATATACAAGATACTGGGTACTGTACAGCAAACCCTAACAAAAGGACTTTTCAAAGTTAACCCAATTACCAAATAATGTGACGATAACATTAACTATCGATTGTCTTTTTGAACCGTAAGACAGCAGGAACCTCATATCTCCACTATAGAGCCTCTACTTCACCCAGTCCTGGAACCATTGGAGGTGGCTATTCTATCCAATATATCGGGCAACTCTCAGATCATTCAGGCTTTGCTAGCTTGTTGCTTAGACATTTTTTATTCATTCAATGTTAAATGTTAATCTTAAAAATTTGTTGTGGAGAATATAATTTAATTTATATAATTTAAGATTATGCTGACTGCTATATGAAGAAAGTGTGCAATAGAAAAGAAAAGGCATACAAAATTTAGTTAGATTATCATTGTGGTACTCAAAGAGAAAGATGATAATGTCTTGTATAGTTATAACGTTGACATTATAACAGAGGAATATGCACATTTTGGGGAACTATTTGCAAGATGTAAATACATGTGTCCTGATGGATTTGGTGTGAGTGTAAGAGAAAGGGAAAGACCTTAGATTTCTGCTTTGAGTAACTAGGTGGAGAAAGGTACCATTTATTATACTGGGGAAGACTGCCAACAAGGGCAGGGATGGATAGGATTCCAAAGTTCCTCTTTGCAGAGATGATATTTGAGCTATGTATTAGAACTCTAAATGGAGATACCAGAAAGAAGTAGGAGCCTGAAGAGAGATAGAGATTGAAAAAAAAATAGACAGCTATCAATGACTTGAGGGGGAATTATAACCATACTAGATGAGGTCATAATGATTTTGATTGGAGAGAGAGAGGAGAGAGACTGGACTGGATCTGGGACATGCAATGAGAGCTAGTTAGAAGAAAATGGAGAGAAAGGAGTCATACTGGTTAGCAGAAGTCCAGGAAGCATGCTATCACAATTTCTACTGTTAACATAAAAGTCACAGGTGTTGGTTTCATTGTTTAAATTAAAAAAAAAAAATCCCTTTTACTTTCTACCAGTATCTGCTCTATCGATTCTCTCTAGGAGAAGAGTTTATGAGCCAACAAAGATACAAGACTTGGCCATGTGACATTAGTGACCAATCAGCTCTGCGCAGAAGTGATAGACTTTTGCACCCAAGAAAATGCTCCCAGGCCCACTGTATTGCATGCTGGAAGTGTGCCTTGCTTCTTCTCATTCTAGATAATTCTTTCTATCTTTGTTATCTTCTCATGAAAAACATTCCAGAAAATCAGAACACTGGCATCAATTTGCTATTTTTTATTTAATTTACTTTTTATTTTTTAACTTTTATTTATAAAAAGGAAACACTGACAAAAACCATCGGATAAGAGGAGTACAACACCACACAAATTTTCTATTTTAAAATTAAATGAAGAATTGAGGCAGAGATAGATGGAGAGTATACAGAGGATATAGATTTTTATCTTCCCCACCATCAAGTTTGAAGAAAAAGTTTGGGATCCCAGGAGACCACCACAAAGCACAATAAATACTCTGTTTAAACCAGGTGGCATTTGTAAGAAACTTTGAATTTTTGTTCCCTGGGTCTCTTAGACTCCTGATTAAACATTTTTCATACTAGCTTTCTCCAAATAACCATTTTAGCTGTAGCTATCCAAATGTCTTAAAACCTAGGGAAGTTTTCAACCCCTGTGAAAAGATGCCATTGCAACAGCAATGTCTCACCAGTGAGAACAGGCAGCCATTTATAGAGCCCAACTCTTCACAAAAATCCAACACCCAAAAATGAGGAGAGAAATTTTCTTTAAATTTGATCATCTCTCTTTTCCTAAACTGAAAGAAAGGATGAAAGAAAGAAAAAAAAGAAAGAAAGAAAGGAAGGAAGGAAGGAAGGAAGGAAGGAAGGAAAAAGAAAGAAGGAGAAAAATATCAACTTCTCACTATGATAATGGCCTGTCCAGATGCATGAAATCTTATTGTCAATATATTTTCGATTATAGGCCATTAAAATGCACCCAGAATGCCTAAGAGGAAAAATAAATATGGCATTTATCTTGAACTCATAAATGGGGTCATACAAAAAGGAATTTAATAAAATCATTACCACCTAAAAGCAATGCCAGAATGTGATTATGCATTTGAAACCCACAAAATGAATGTTCTAAAATCTCAACGCACTGAACTAAAGCCCAGCTGTATCACTGCCTTACTGTGTTATTTATTTATTTATTTTGAAGCAGCCTCATTTACTTTTTGAATGAATGACCACCTAGAACTGCAAGGAGAGAAAATTCTTCTCTTTCACTAAAATAACCTCTATTCTCAAAGGTCCATGGCAATCCATCACCATTATCCTCTAGGGTAATTAGGCCCCATCACCTCTCTGGGAGAACCTTCTTGGAAAAGTTGATTGACAGCTACGTCCACCGCTGGATTTTCAGCCACTTGGTTGTCTTTGGGACCTTTGTGCTGTGGCAATTTTTCAGAAGAGGAATTAGTCCCCTTGCCAGTTCTTATATTTTCTCTGAGTCCAGATGTCACACTTTGCTAATGTCATCCTAGACTGTAATATTTTTATAACCTTGTGTAGGAAACCAAAGCAGAGCCAAAGAGACACATTGCAGCCAGATGGTTGACCTTTATTTACTGATAATTTTTTTTCAAATCATTCAACTTGAATTTGCTTGAAATAAACTGAGAGTTTGAGTTCACAAAATGAGCCTAAACTATTGGTCTGTTGGAAAAATTATGATGCTTTTTTTTTTTTTGCATAGAAAACCAGAAGAAATAAATCATGACTTTTCCAGCAACACACTAGCTTTTTCTCACTGAGAGCAGGAGAGAAGCTGGTCTTGGAGAAACCCAAAAGGGGGCAGGGGGTGGTCCAGAAAATTCCATGGTGCAAGGAGAAGTAGTTTGATTCCATGACTGTGGCTTCTGTGCCCAGGAATGTCTGAGATGTCTAACATAGTGTAACTTTTGCCTATCTGTGGGTTTACATGCAGTTACTGCCTTCAGAGCAGGAGAAGGCTATACATTGTTCAACAATAGCTCAACTTCTTCATAGGTGAAAGTCTACCTTAAAAAGGAAAGTTAGACTAGGTAGCTTTCTAACACTGCCCATGCCCTGTACCAGATTCCTGAAACCATTCCCTACAGCAGCAGAATTTATAATCTAGTCTAATTATGTTGGTTTTCTTTCAAAGGAAAGGTAGTTCTTTTTTTTAATATTCTAATCCACTTTTTTAATTTTTTATTTATAAAAAGGAAACATTGACAAAACCATAGGATAAGAGGGGTACGACTCTGTTGGTATGCTTCTAGTTCTGCTTCTGGGATCCCTTTTGTTACATTGCTTGACATTGTGGTCTATTTACATGGTCATTCTGTTACATTGGTTTGGTCTCACTCCCCCTGCCTCCAGGAAATTTTGGTTTAATCCTTGCCTTTTTGGGCATCTCTCTTCTCCCTGCACCCTATCCTACTTACTTCCTTGGTTCCGGTTACTGTGGTGGGAGGAGAGAGATGGAGGAGCCCATTGTGTTGTGATTAGGTTGTTGGACTGCTTGCCCGCTCATGAATAAAGATTAAACTGCGTTACCAGCTCAGGCATGAGTTTCTTGTTGTCTCTGTCTCCCACCGTGAAGCCAACCTGGAGAAAACAACACAACTCCACACAATTCCCACCACAAGAATTCTGTATCCCATCTTATCCCCTGATAGCTTTCCTATTCCTATTAACACTCTGGGAGTATGGACCCAAGGTCATTGTGGGATACAGATCGTGGAAGGTCTGCCTTCTGTAATTGCTTCCCCGCTGAACATGGGCATTGACAGGTGGATCCATACTCCCAGCCTGTCTCTCTCTTTCAGTAGTGGGTGGGACTCTGGGAAAGCAGGGCTCCAGGACACAATGGTGGGGTTGTCCAGGGAAATCTGGTTGGCATCTGGAAGCTGGTGACTGAAAAGAGAGTTAACACATAAAGCCAAACAAGTTACTGACTTACCATGAACCTAAAGGCTGGAATAGTGCAGATGAAGAGTTGGGTGCTCTCCATTTTGTAGATAGCTAGTAAGGCTATTTTAGTTATATTTCAAAGGGCCTGTGACTATACTAGTTTTTTTTTTCTTTTTACCACTGCATCCTCATTGTTGTAGTTATTCTTTTAGAACTTTTTTCTGCTTACTCATGTATTAACTTTTCTTTACAATCGGTTTTTTAAAATAACTAGTGTTTTCATGGATTCCTTTCCAATTCTAATTTCTTCTTTCCCAACAAAATCTCCATACCTAATTGTGGATACTGAAGTTTGATCTATTTGTTGGCATCTAGAAAACAGAGATGTGTCTTACTCTCTGTCATCAAGGACCCAATTGTTTGATATTTTAATGATAATGAATGATTTTGGTAATAAAGTTGTTTGCTGTTATGAGCCTCAAGAGCCCACCTTTTTAAAAAATCTCTATTTTTTACATTGGTGAACATTTTTCTGTCTCAGTCATCTAAACTATATCAACTATCTTGCTACCTTTAGTTCAATGGTAGTTACACTTTCTAACACTTCACTAACTATTAAATAATTCAACTTTTTTTTATAAAACATGAGGATATGTCATGATATTTTAGAACATATTAAAATCAAATATTCTTCCTTGTTCTTCAGATTCAGATATTTTTAAAAATCTATCTGAATATTTATTTTCCCTTATACTTTCTATTCTAAAATGATGGTCCTATAAACTCAGTTTTAATTGTTGATTTTAATTATTGGTAGAGTTGATGGAGTAAAACACAGTGAGGCTAAAATAAAATCACAGTTTTTATTTGGGTCTGTTAGAGTTCCAAATCAGGGAGCATAAAACTAAGAATTATCCCAATTGTGTCCATCTGGAGTCTTTGTTTCAGATTTCAAAGATAGGATTGCAAAAGCTGTTTACCAAGAATTAAGATTGATTATGGATTTTATATACAGGCTTTTAGTCAACTTTCTCTGGGGACTATGGAGAGAAGAAAAATATTATCTTTGAATAGTTCTTGGAGAAGTACAACCTATCTGGCTACTGATTCCTTCCAGTAGTGGATAGCTTTCCATAAGTATTGCATTGTTTTGTTTATCATTTTTTACATATAAATAAAGAGGAGAGAAGGAAAGAGGTGTTGCAGAGAGATAGAGAGAGAGAAAGAGATAGAGACCACAGTATTTTCCCACCATTGATGGAGATCTCTCAGTGCCAAGGTTAAATCTGTAACTTCTCAGCACCTTGTTCTATCAGATGAGCTGCCTCCTAGCCCCATGGCTCAATCATTTAGAGGTGAAAATAC
The DNA here is from genome assembly GCF_950295315.1 of Erinaceus europaeus. Classification (NCBI taxonomy): domain Eukaryota; kingdom Metazoa; phylum Chordata; class Mammalia; order Eulipotyphla; family Erinaceidae; genus Erinaceus; species Erinaceus europaeus. The sequence continues at coordinate 29,052 of NW_026647794.1, forward strand.
CACAAGGACACATAATATATTTAAATTTTCGATCAATTGACTTGGATTCAGGGATAGATAGAAAGTATAGTGACTCATAGAACTTCTATGTGAGAGATCTCAGGTTCCTTAAGAGGAGCAGTATATAAGCAGAGCTGAGTGGTGCACTGACCCAGGAAAAAAAACAAATGAAATAATATGAACTCAATTCTACCTCTTTCTGTGCCAGTGACTGACATTGCACATCTCACTTCCATGTTCTGGACACCTATGAAATGAGGAGAAATTTCAATTAACCAAATTCTCTTAATACCAAAGACACATGTATAAAATGGAATTTAAACCAACTATGAAATAGAATATCAAAACTTCTGGGAGGTGTGACCATGGAACAGAACCAATCTTCCCCAAAACAATAAAAACCTATAAATATTGAACTTAAGAGAAGTTACCAACTACAGCTAAGACATCACAGCCTCAGCTATCAAGTTGCAAACATTACTATAATTCCATCCTGAATTCTATGGCCAGACAACCTCACTAGTATGTCCTAGAATCTCACCTCTCCAGAGCCCTACCTCATGAGGGAAAGATAAAAACAGGCTGAGATTATAGATCCAAATGTCAAAGACATTAGAAACCACATCTCACAATTTCTGCATACCAAAAAAAATTTTTTTTTTATCTAAATTTTCAGAGGGCTCTGAACTCCAACTCCATCATGACCTAGAGAGAGAAGAGGAAAAAGGGAGGGACATTTGGATGTAGTAATAGGTATAAGTGTGGCTTGGAAAAGAAGAGAAGATGGGGCCATAAAAAATGGGCAAATATATACAATAGATGGATAGTTGTAAAAATAATACTGAGCCTAGGCTGCAACCTTAAGAGAACTGCTATAGCTCCCAATAGAAGGAATGGGGATATAGAACTCTGGTGGTCAGAAAGGTGCAGAGTCGTATCCCTGTTATCTTGTAAATTTGTAAGTCAATGTCAAATCACTAATAAATTTAAAATAGAATATCAGCATGAAATAGGCCATCCTCCGCTCCTTCAACTCATTACTTGAGAGAAGGGAGGATATACATATACTGAAATTAATCACTGGGATGAGGCTAAGAGGGGAAGAGAGTCGTTGAACTCAAGCAGAGATACTGGAGAGAAGAATAAGCCCTAGACTGTGTTTCTATTAATGTAGGATGTGAGGGTAACCACCTTGAGAAATACCTAGGAGAGGAAGACCACAGGCAGAAAAGCTGGGGGATGATAGGTTCTTCTCCTGGGGTGTAGCCCTTCCAGGCCATCTGGCCACTGCTGCTTCCTCTCACCTGTGTCCTCAAACAAGGACAGCTGATGCTGAGGAATTATTCTGATGCAGTCTCCGCCCCCATGTTTTACCACACCCCGTGAAATCCTAGCAGTGCCCCCTTCAACCAATCCTGGCCCCACACGTCACCCCTGGTTGTCGCCCAATAAAAGCCCCCTCACCTCCCCCTCACTCTCTCTGGGCTCTCGCTCCCCCCTCTCTCTCTCTCGGCTCCTTTGGCTCTCTCTCAGATCTCTCTCATTTCTCTCGCCCTGTGGCCACGTAGTGGGGATGGCCATTGTCGGCTGACTCCACGTGGCCTGAGCCACCCCCCCATCCTATAATAAAGATTTGTGTACCCCAGTTGCTCTGGACTTCCTCTTCTCCGAAGTGCAGCCCGACACCTGACCACCACAACAACATCTGGCACCCAACGTGTTCCACAACGCTGTGTAGCCCGGCCTGAGGTCTCTGAAAGCCGCCCAGACACAGGTAAGTGGAATCTGCCCACCTCTGTTGCCCCGCATTTCCCTCCACCACGGGAAATTTTTCTTTTTATGAGGAGGTGTCCCAGTCATTATCTCCTTCTCTCCTGGGACAGATTCACGCTCTCAGAGACAGTTTAATTTTCGCTACACTGTGGGTTCTCATAGCTATAATTGTGACTTACAAGATATGTACTATGTGGTCTGCCTTGAGGATACATGACCTGAGGCAAGATACATGAGTTAAAGTGCATGTGCTTAAGACTTAGATGCCCTAAGCGATCAGCGGCTAGACCCCAAAATTCCGTTCCCACAGACACGTACACGTGTTCGGAAGCTCCTCCTCTGACACTGCCCCCTGTCACCCCAGGTTCAGCTTCTCCTGAGGCTTCCTCTTCTCTGGCCCCACCCCCTGCCACCCTGGGTTCAGCTTCTCCTGAGACTTCCGGTTTCTGACCCTGCCCCTGCTGATACATCATCATTAAAAGATCTAGTGGCTGAGATACGAGAGTTAAAGGATATTTTTTCAGCATTTAAGGACCTTAAACTATGTGCAGTCCACCCCGAGAGCTCCGTCCCTGTACATACGTGTTCAGTTTCCCCTGAGGCCACTACAGCAGTTTCCATGGCACCTTCCACTTCTGTAGCTCCCTCTCCCACATCATCGAACCAAATCCACACCTTCCCGGTAAACGTGGCCCCCTCTAAACAAAACCCTCAGCCGTGGAAGCCATACACCTCTATAGAGCTTGGAAAACTCAGACAAGCGGTCAGGGAGGACGGGTTTCATGCTCCATGGACTAACTCCATGTTAAGGAGTTTTTTACCAGCATCTTAACACCCCCCAGGACTGAAAAGACCTGGCTCGTGCTGCACTCCCAAACCCACTCATTCTTCAGTGGAAAGCGTGCTTCTGCGATGAGTGCTCTAGACAATCACAGGAAAATAGTAACAAACAGGTAGAATGGAATTATGATGCTTTGTTTGGAGCAGGAGCTTATGAATCTGGAGCTCAGCAGGCAGAAGCCAGGTTTCCAACCAGTTATTTTGAACAGGTACACATCTGCGCAAAACAAGCATGGGAAAGGGTGACCCCACCCAATGTAGATTCGTCAGTTCCCATTAACTTTCTTCGCCAAGGCACTGATGAATCATTAGCAAGCTTCATCTCAAGGGTGAAGACAAGCTTAGAGAGAAAGGTTTATAATCCTTACGTCCGCTCACTACTCCTGCGCTCTATTGTCTGGGAAGGCATGATACCACAATTCCGTCAAGCATGCCTTAATCTTAAACACCTACACCCATATAACTGGATTTTAGCAACACAGGAACTTACATCAGGCAATTATGGGGCATCCGTTACCACACAGGTTTATGCAGTTACCCCACGTAATCAAAACGGGGCCTGCTTTCAGTGCGGTCACCAAGGACATTGGTTATGTCCTGATAAGATGCAACCACGCCTCCAGTCAGGGCAACCCCGCCTCCAGTCAGGACAACCCTGCCTTCATTCAGGGAGCCAGAAGCCACTTATGGTCTGTCCAACATGTCGTAAAGGGTTTCACTGGAAGAGAGATTATTGGTCAAATTTTCAAAAAGATGGCACACCCCGGAATGGTACAAATTCAGAGCCTGAGATTTTGTGGACCACTCCTGTTTTAGAACGCGGTCACCCTTCTATGACAGTGAAGACTGGAAATATTCCTTTTAAATTTTTGATCGACACGGGGGCAGAAAAGACGATTTTAAGGCAAGAAGAGGTTCCCCAATATTGGGAACTTCTCCCTGGACCCAGTATACATGGAGTAGGAGGGGTGACCCCATCATTTCGCACACGAGATTTGCTCGTGTGGGAAGACCCGGAAGGCTCTACCAGACACTTCAGCCCTTTGGTAGCTGATATTACCATCAACCTACTGGGCAGGGATATTCTGGAATGTCTTGATGTTAGGATATCCACAGATGCCTCTGAAGACCATAACACTTGCTCCTGCGAGACCATCCCGCGAGACCAGATCTAATCAGCACCCCCAATACTAAAAGCCACTGTTCATAACCAAACACCCTGCTTAAGCTGGCTTTCTAATGAGCCTGTCTGGGTGGAACAGTGGCCTTTACCTAGGGAGAAGCTAGAAATTTTAAAAGAGCTCATCCAAGAGCAGTTGTCCTTGGGACACATTCGTCATTCTCGAAGCCCATGGAATACTCCTGTCTTTGTGATTAAAAAGTGCTCAGGAAAATGGCGCCTCCTTCAAGATCTCCATGCAGTAAATAAAACCATGCAGGTCTGGGGCTCCCCCCCAAAGGGGTTTGCCTCTTGCTTCTATAATTCCCACTGGAATTCTAGTCATAGCTATTGATATACAAGATTGTTTTTTCTCTATTCCCTTGCGTCTGCAAGATTGTAAATGTTTTGCTTCTCTGTTCCATCTATTAATAATGCCAGCCCTGATGATATATTTGAATGGGTGGTGCTGCCCCAAGGTATGGCCAATAGTCCTACAATTTGTCAGGAGGCTGTTAAATCTGCCCTTGTCCCATATATTCATAAGGGCCTTAATGTTTTTCATTATACAGATGACATTTTAATATGGGGAAAATCAGATACAGATCTCTATGCCTTACGTGATTTTCTCATTCCTGCATTAAAGAAAAGTGGCCTTAATGTAGCTCCTGAGAAGATACAGCTAATTCCTCCAATTTCTTTCTTAGGTTCAAAGATTTCTTTAATCCAAATTCGTCCCTTAAAACCTAATGTCACCTTTCCTTCTAACCTTACTCTTGCTTCTTTACAAAGTTTTCTAGGAAATTTAAATTGGCTTAGGCAATATCTCTATCTGCCGACAAGCTACCTCCAACCACTGTTTGACCTGTTGAAAGGAAACAAACAGCCCTCCTCAAAAAGTAAGTTAACTCCTCCTCAACACTGGAAAGGGTTAACCAGGCCTTGCAAGACATGCACCTTGTTCGATTCTCCCCCTCCTCTCCAGTAAACCTTCTAATCTTCAACTCCACCCCCACAGTAGTAGGGGCATTTTGGCAAGACCATGGGGTTCTGGAGTGGCTTCACACGCCAGTAGGAGGAGCTCCAAGACTCCTCACTGAGATAGACGCATTAGCATTCATGGTTCACCAAGGGAGAAATAGGTCTGTGCAGGTTTTAGGGAAAGAGCCAGATTTAATTATTCTGCCCTTTTCTCTCACAGATACAGTGTGGCTTATACGCCATCATTCCCACTTTACCATAAGCTTTGTGGGGTTTCCAGGACAAATAGATAACCATTTTCCTTCTAATAAATTGATAGCTTCTTTACCTCTTCTGCCTCTACTAGCACCTAAACTTTTCTCTCGAGATCCCATTCCCTCTGCTCCTACTATGTTTACTGATGGTGGAAAAAGGGGAGCTGCTGCCCTTATATATTACCCAGACAAACAATCTCCTAAGCCTCTCTTTTCTGAGTTTCCTGAGAATTCCCCTCATTACAAAGAACTTTATGCTGTTTTCCTTGCATTAAAAGTTGTACCAGAATCCTTCAACCTTTTTTCTGACAGCGTGTATACTGTTAACTTACTCCCATGGCTTGCTGGTTCTTATGTGAAAATTGATGACAACCCACTTTCCCCTCTCTTGATTCAAATCGCCTCTGTGCTCTGTTCTCAAACCCAACCAATGTATATTCAACACCTTCATTCCCACAGCACTCTTCCTGGTTCCCTGTCTGAAGGGAATGCCGCAGTTGACTGCCTTGCCTCCACAGGAACTTTCCCAGTCTCTGTCTCTGATCCTGCTAATTTTCATTCTCTAACCCGTGTTAATCTTAAAGGCCTTCGAGCTCGATTTCCTGATGTTCCTGTACCACAGTTAAAACATATCCTCGCTACATGCTCTTCTTGTGCAAGTCTCATGAAGACATCTGCTATCCAGACCCTTGGGGTTAACCCCCGAGGTTTAAAAGCTAATGCTATTTGGCAAATTGATGTCACCCACATACCAAACTTTGGCAAACAAAAATATGTGTTTGTCTCAATTGATACCTTTTCTAAATTTATGTGGGCTACAGCTCAGACAGGAGAAAGCTATAAAAAGCTTAAAAGCCATATGCTATCCTATTTTGCTGTGATGGGCTTAACTCTTCAACTGAAAACTGACCGTGGACCTGCGTTTACTAGCAAACAATTTAAAGATTTTTGTTCCCTCTGGAACATTACTCATACCACAGGCATTCCCTATAATCCACGGGGACAAGGCATTGTTGAGAGGGCCCATCAAACTCTTAAGGCTCAATTAAATAAAATTAAAGGAGCAATGTACTCCCCAAATATCCAGCTACCAAAAGCCTTAACTACATTAAATCTCTTTAATATTTACAATAACTTGGACCTACCTCCTATCATTCTTCACTGGCAAACATCATCTACCCTCCCATCCATTAAGGTCAAATGGAGAGTGCTGCGATAGCCAGAGGGTGCTTCTTTCTGAGCTAGTGCTCTCTGGGTTGGAGAGAACTCAACTGGAGCCGATCTAGGCTGCTGCGTGGGAGAGGGATCAGGAACTCGTGCCGCACTGACTCCGCAGGAGATACACTCTGGAACTCTCAGAGCCAGAAAGCAATTTCCAAGTGTCTTTAATCAGAATAGCAGCTGTTTTTATACTCTCCAAGTAGGGTGGAAACAGGATGTGACATAGAGAGGGTGGAGCGAAAAGTGACTGGTGGAAGATCAGGGTTCAGGGTGTGACAAGGAGAGGGGGTGGAGCAGGTGAGAATTCTACCACTAAACCACAATGCCCTGGAGGGAGTGTGCTGCTTTATGTAAATTTAAAAGTGATTTATGTAAATAGACCAAAGCTTTGAACAAATCAATCCCTATATAGGCATATGGTTAAGCAGAAGCCAGGGGGAGCTGGCATACTATCCAACATCTCCCCCTTTCTTTTTAACTATTTGCCATAGTATCAGGAGTGCTGTGGGGCACTTTGTGAAGCAGGGAGATTGATAAGAGGCACACTTTTGGGGGTTCTACTGTCCCTCCTTGCTCACCCACTCTGTAGAGAGAGAGACTAACAGGATTGACACACCCCTCAGGCTCAAGCCCTTCCAAGCTCAACCATATCCTCACAATTCTCCAACATCTCCCTCTTACTTAATGGCCATATATAACTGGGTCAATGTCTGTAAAAGGCTTCATCTCTGTCAGGGGAATAGCAGTGTAGGGGTGAACAGAAACCTGTTGGGAAGAAAGCAGAATGATAGTGTGTAAGTGTCTTCAAAAAGAACTAGCACAAGACAGGGAGGGATAAGTAAGAGTAGCAAGAGACAGAGTGAACCTGATGGGTGGAGGAGTGGGGGCCTGATAAGCCGAGGGGCTAGAGGGGTGATCTGGCATTGCAAAATCCCGAGTCAGCTGGCAGAGAGTTCTATGAACTGCTACAGTCATTCTTCAAGATGTCCAGCAGTATAAAGGGAGTGTCCAGCAAGTTCTATAGAACCGATGGTTGAGAGAAAGGCAGTAGGAAAGTCTTGTCCTTTGGAGTCTGTGAATCAGGTTCTCTAGATCGTGTCAGGTCACATCATGGGTTTCGGGGGATGGCTGTAATTGTGGGTGATGTCAGAGGTCAGGGGTCCAAGACGGATTTCTGGGGATTCTATATGAGCAGATGCTTCTTTATGCAAAGGCTTGTCATAGCTGTAGTCAATTACTTATGAATAAACTTTGTAACAAATTAGAAGTTTACTACAATTGATAACTCAATGACTATAATTGGTTTAGGTATCTTTATAATTTCGTGTTAAAGGTCATCTTATGTGACCTCATGTAGCAGTCTCTATATAGCAAAATTTTCATACCGAATTTAAGTCACATATATTGATTCTTAACTATTTTTACATTGGGTTTTTAAGCAAACTCAGGTTACTAGAGTTAACACATTTTAGTGACAATTTTTTTTTTTTTTTTGCAATTTGAGGATGATAGCTCACCAGGGTGTGTGCCTTGTGTAGCATGCCATGGTTGAGATTTGAGCCCAGAGACCATATGACAGATGCCATGGTGCTGGTCACTGGTGCCCTGATGTCTTTCCCTCTATGCCTGTATCTTTATGTGTCTCTACAACCAGAATGGGAAAAAAAAGCAGCCTGTAGCCTAGACATTTTACATGCAAAGTACCGCATGTCAAAATTAATAAATAAAACCATACCTAGATGAAGACAAGTCACAGTCACTGATTTCACAAATCCTTTTCTTTAAATGTCACCTGTTTTCTCCCATCAAGTATTCTGTGAATCAGTGGGACAGACATAAAGCCCCTTGCAAATGATGGTACAAACTTGTCCTAGTGGTTTCTTTCAAATGTTATTTTGGGGCAGAAAAATAAAGAGCAGCAGAGACATCCGGGCATCCAGGACCAGCCCCTGCTCAGGTTTATTTGCAGCTGCTTTTTCCATTACCTTTGTTCCTAGCAGGCTTTTCTCATTTGTTTTTTAAACTGTTAGGTAATTTCTCTTTCCCTTGTGTAACCCTAAAGACATTCCCCCAATCCCAAGGACTGATTTCTTTTCTAAATCATCTTGTTTGGTTTTCCCCCTTAACTGCCTGCCTCCCTCTTTAGCTTTTGCAAATATCTCTGGCTGCAAAGAGTTCATCTCACCATTTCCTTAGTCAGCTCACCCCGAGGTTTCTTTACCCTGCTCAAAAGTACCTTTTCTGAAGCCACCTGTAAGGAGCGCTCTAAATCCCATGCTATAAGATCTATAATTTCTTCTCTTGTTGGGAGTCGTTTTTCCTCAAATTCAGTTGGGTCTGTACTTCCTGGTCTGAGTGAAATTCTCCTGGTGTATAGTGAGAATATTATTACTCCTTTCCTGCAGAAAGTCTCCAAATACCTTATGTCATTCGTAATTTTTATTTGGGTCCTCCCTGCTGGGGCTGGCTTCTGCTGGAAGGAGTAAGGAATCTCCCTCAGAACATTAATCTTGTTGAGCACAGAAACAGAGATAATACTCAAATTTCTTTTCAGACTTCGATGCATATATTGTAAGACAGACTTCATGAAGATCACTCCCTCCCTGTTTCCTTTTTATGGTGATCTTTGAGGAAGAACTAAGGTCCATAACCTGCCTAGTGAGAAAAGAAGAAAAATTGCAGGTTCTGTTCTTCCCAGCTTATAACAGACACTACGTGCTCAGTACATGGCAACTATTAGCTTGGAAAGTTCTGGGTATATACATTTTGGTGCCAATTACTTCAGACTGTCCAGCCACAGGCTTTCCGTAGCCTCTTTACTGTGGTAGAATGAAAGGGAAGAATGGGAAAAAAGTACAACAATGTGATAATCTAGCCCATTACAGTTTAAAGAAACAATACCTCATCTCCCTCGATGAATACCATGGGCATCATTTCTATGCCAAAACTGCTGTAAAACTGGTGAACCTCCACCATTGAGAATCAATCCATGTCATGCAACATGGATTAAGATAACTTTGTGTATTTATTTTATTAATCTTTTCCTGTAATTTCCAGAGGAGCTGCACAGATTGTGTAAAACTCCTCTTTTCATCTTTCACAATTTTTATTTATAAAAATGAAACACTGACAAAAACATAGAATAAGACCAGTACAATTTCACACAGTTCCCACCACCAGAAATCTATACCCCATCCCCTCCCCTGATAGCCTTCTTATTCTTTATCCCTCTGGGAATATGGACCCAGGGTCATTATGGGATGCAGAAGGTAGAAGGTCTGGCTTCTGTAATTGCTTCCCTGCTGAACATGGGTGTTGTCAGGTTGATCCATACTCCCAGCCTGCCTCTCTCTTTTCCCTAGTGGGGAAGGGCTCTGGGGAGGTGGGACTCCAAGACACATTGGTGGGGTTGTCTGCCCAGGGAAGTCTGGTTGGCATCATGGTAGCATCTGAAACCTGGTGGCTGAAAGAAGAGTTAATATATAAAGCCAAATTGTTGACTAATTGTGAACCTAAAGGCTGGAATTTTTCAGATGAAGATTTGTGGTCTCCATTTTATAGATAGTTAATAGGCCTGTTTTAGGTATATTCCAAAGGGCCCATTACTAAAGTTCAGGTTCTTTGCATGATCAGATTAACCTCTCCTTGCTTGTTAATGAAGAAGTTAACTTCTGTAATACGTGTACAGAATCCATTTTTATTTACTAGTCTTCTTCAGTCTTTAAACTCGAGGTTTCTTCTTTATTTTTTTTTTGGGGGGGGTGGTCAGAGGTAGAAGGGAGGGGGACTATTGGTTTACAGTCAACAGTAAATATAATTGTTGGTATATATGTAAAATTTCTCTTAGGGCTGGGTGGTAGTGCACCTGGTAGAGCACACACATTACAATGTGTAAAGACCCAGGACTGAGGCCCTGGTACCCACCTGCAAGGTAAAACCTTTGCCAAGTGGTGAAGCAGTGTTGTAGGTGTCTCTCTGTCCCTCTCCCTTTCTATCACCCACTTCCCTCTTGATTTCTGGCTGCCTCCATCAATTAAAATAAAGTAATAATTTTTTTAAAAAAATTAATAACACTTCTCTGTAAAACACTCTCACCTACAGCCTAGGACCAGGACAGGAAAGTCAACCCCCACCCCCAGTCCTTTACTTTGGTGCAATACACCAAACCCAGTCCAATAAAATTCTACTTTTTATTTTCCCCTCTTGTTTTTAAGTGGGACTATCCCATATCCATCCTTCTCTTTCTGTCTGATGTCACTTCACAGGGTTCCTTCAAGCTCCATCCAAGATGAGGTGAAGAAGGGAGCCATCTATCTTTAATAGATTATGTATAAATCGCCTTTAAATGTGATTTACTTAATCAATCTCAATGGCAAGCATAAAGGGAAGTGTCCTTTTAAGCTTCAAGCATTTATTACTGGATCTATGATGATAAGGACGTCACATACAGGATTAAATAGAGCGGGCTTTGTTAAGTAAGTACAAAATGTTGGTGAAGATAAGTTCTACATCGTTGGAATAGAGAGGGTTCATTGTGGTATGATGCAGGCTTGCTCAATAAAACACTGTGAAGGTACGAGCAGATGTATGGGGGGGGGGGTTGTGTCTAAATACAGAAGCAGAGCTGTTTGAGCTTTGTTTTGGTATTAGTGAATTCACTGGCCAAAAGAGGCCATCAAGGCCAGGAGCTTATGTGGAAAACTTCTAAGAAATATTGTAGAATAGGGAAATTGAGTCCTGATTGATCTTAATGCACTTCTATTCTAAATCTCACCAATACCCCACGCTAACTTTCTCAAATAGAGCGAGAAAGGGAAAGATACCACAGCATCAAAGTTTCCTCCAGTGAGGTGAAGTCATGGCTAGACATGGACAGAATCTGTGTCAGAGCAGGTGTGTTCTTTGGAAGACCTACCCTAAGACCCTCAAGGTAAGTGTTTGTCATAATAAATAAAAATCTTTTTGGAAGCAAGAATCTGAGCATGTTCTTCATTCATTTTGCAAAGAATTAGGCTGCTTGCTATTTATGTTTGGAGTTTGTCACTTGAATTTTAAAAATTCCAGAATCTTTACTGATTTATGCCTTTTTTTCCTTAAACATGTATCACTATTTCTTTTTTTTTTCATAATGCAATCCTGGGAAATGAACTCATGATGATAACACTATCAAGTGGCCTTGGTCTATTATTTTTTATTTCTTATTCCTTTATTTCTTTTTCAGCCAGAGAGAATAAAGACATCTCAGCATTATCGGACATTGATGAAGCTTTTCCAGGTGGTGCCTATGGTCTTCCTACATGGTACCAGGGCTCTAACCAGGGTACTATCATAGCAAGGCCTGTGCTCTACCGTGTGAGCTCTTTTCTGGCCCATAAATAAAATGTCTTTGTGCTTTCTTTCTGCATTTGAAAGAAGAGATTTTAAGCCTCTACTGTTGTGTATTTTTGTCTTCTATATGTCACAGTTGCTAATCTCTCCTCCTGAAGCTCTCTCCTCTTATACCCTCCTTCCCTTTCTGTGGCCAAAACATGCATATCTTTGTGAAAGGATGACCTTGTTGAGTTCCCTTTGTGGTGTCTAATTTGAGACACAAAGCAGCCCTGCCTTCCCGTAAATTCAGGGAGGAACTGCTTTGGAAACTATTTTTATTGAGAGTAAAAATCAAAATACAGAAACATTCATCAATTTTCCAAAGACTGAAAATAAAAACAAAAGTGGTCCAGGAGGTGACACGGTAGATAAAGAGTTGAACTCCCAAGCTTGAAGTCCTGAGTTCAATCCCTACCAGTACCTGTACTAGAGTGAATTCTCAGCTCACTTTCTGTTTCTTCTCCATTCCCTCTCACTGATAAATAAATAAATTCTCTATCACCCCATTCCCTCTCGATTTCTAATTGTCTCTATCCTATAAATAAATAAAGGTACTAAAAATTAAAATAAAAGATAAATAAGAACTTGAAAAAATGGATCAAACACAGGGCCTATTTCTTATAAGTGTCAATGTCCTGTGACTACCCCTATTCTGCAGTGATTCTGAATGACAAGAGGCCAGATTGTCCCAGAAGTCCCCTACCATGGCTCATCCTACCTTCATTTCAATCACCATCTGCTTTCTTATTATTTTTTCAGTAGGGTCAAATGTTTTCTTTCAGCAGGGCAGCTATTAAGTAATAGTTCAAAGAATAGAAAGAACACTCATGCTAAACCCTGTATTGTCAGACCTGTTCTCAGTCACACTCAATCCTGGTTTGTACCATGAACTTCTTGGAAGGACAGAGGAAGTCACTTAAGTCTGATAGGTCTCTCTATTTCCTAACTCATAAAATAAATGGGCTGTATTCCCCCTGAGGTCTTTGGAGAGTTTAACTGTTTTTAATCTAAACTATAAGATAGCAATAGTCATTTCCAACTTCCCCAGCATCCGAGATCTGTCCCCTGGGATCTCACATGCTGAGAGAGTTTTAGCTGCAAAAATCCTAGGCATAAAAGTGTATAAGTGAAATATGAAAGGCTTATTAGACAAGCCATACCATTTAGCTGGGGTATGACAAGTACGCCTTTCCCTAATAAAGTGACACAGCTTCCTAATCCACTGAGGATACAAACTCAGGCTGGCAATACAGATGTCAGGGATATTCTATGCCCTATCAATTCATTTCTGTGTCACTTTTCAGTTAAATTTACCAGCTTTTTGACAACTTACATCTTTCTTGCTGTAATCAGGGGGAATAATCTCAGCAGTGTTTCTTTATAGATAGCTGGAGCTTTTGCAACTTTGCTAGCTGACATTATAACTCAAGCAACTGAATTTCTCTTTTTGAGAGCAAAGAGCTACCTTCTGCAGAAAAGAAGTTCTAGAGACAATTACAATATGAATTGTAATCCTCTACAAATACCCCTTCTCCCAGGGGCCAATTTTTTTTATTCCACTTGATAGGACAGAAGTAAATTGAGAGAAGGAATGAAAAACAGAGGAGGGGAGAAAAAGAGGCATCTGTAGCCCTGATTTACCACTCATGAAGCTTCCCCCATGAAAGTGGGGGAATGGAGGCTGAAGCCTGGGCTCTTGTATGATTCGATTTCACTAGACATCCTTTTAGAAGACATTTATTACACCAAGGAAACTTGAAAGAGCAATGCTCCCTGCTTCTCTCATGAAGAAAATGGAGATTCAAAGTTCTGAGTAATAGCTGGGGTCTAGGATGGGGATTTGATACCCTGCTACATTTAGACTTTCTCAAACTGTGGATCCAAGACACAATTTGCTTAGGAATGACTTACCCTGCAAGGTACCAGAAGGTACACTGGCACAGAACTTTCCTGACTGGGTCTACAACCACAGACCACCCTGAACATGTTCGACCTTGTCTGATCGCAGAAACTAAGCAGGGTTGGGCCTAGTTAGTACTTGGATGGGAGGATTTTCCTTACTGGGGAAATGTAAACTGTAAGTTATGTTTGACATGTTGTTGTTACAATGAAAATGTTGAATTGTGTATTTGAAATTTCATAGGATAGATGAACTCATGGAAAAAAAAATAAAAAGGAAACTAAGAGAACTAAGAACCAGCACCTAGTCTCTCTAACTTCTGCTAAGTGGATGTGTCCTAGATGTATCCCCTGCATCAATACTGACAGAGAGTAAAGAAAAAAAATGGGGTCAAGACATCACTATTGATTACTGTCCTCATCATTTGTCAATGCTTTTAGAAGAAACAGATGTTCCATCCTTGCCAAGCCCCTTGGTAGATAATCATTTTTCCTTTCTCCTGTATCGATTCAATTGTCGTCCTCCCCCAAAATTTCTTAATTCCCTATTAACTTTATTTTACAATTTCATGTCTAAGGATATTACTGGATAGAAACAGCCAGAAATTGAGAGGAAGGGGAAGGTGGAGAAGGGGAGAGGCAAAGAGACATCTTCAGTACTGTTTCACCGCTTGTGAAGCTTTCCCCTTATAAGTGGGGACTGGGGGCTTGAACCCGAGTCCTTCTTCATTGTAACATGTGGGCTCAATCAAGTGCGCCACCACCCAGCTCTCTAAGGACATCCCTTAATACAACCCAGAAGAGTGAGAAAGGAAATGCACAGCTGGATGCCTGAATGAACAGTCACCACACTTCACCTCACAGGAGGCTCATTCAAGAATGTGAGACAGGAACGTATCACCTCATATTCAAGCATCTTGAACAAGCCGTATGTTGACTGTTCATTTTAATATTAAATGTGCTAAGTTCCTGTGTGTTTGGGGGCCTTTGCAGTCTACAGAGCATTTATTCTCCAAAGTACCAACTTCCTGAAATAAATTAAACCACTTCATTTTAAATGTGTCTTCCTTCAGTACCCTACATGTTTCAATCAGCCCTGGGCCACCTACAGTAAAATAATAATAATAATAATAATAAACCTCAAGTTTTACAGAAATATATTAAAATATCCCTAAGGCTTCTTGAACAGTTTCACCAGACCTTTTTTAAGAAATCCCACCATCCTTCTGCCTACCCCCTTGCAACTTGGCAACCATATTTTAGCCCTTTCCCTGGTGTCTAAGATAAGTTCACATGAGCACATACAAAATTATGTGTCCTTTATCAAAAGCTGGCTTGGGAGGGGACCTCTGAGGCTGCTATCTGCAGATGTTTTATTTGAGCAGCTATTATAAATGGATTTTAATTGTGCTTTCAGATGTAAAACACCCACTAAGGAATAGTCTTAATAGACCTGTAGAAACTCAATAAAATAAATCAGTAGCATATGTCCTGGAAGAACATTGCACTTTCTAGCACTGTGATCAATATTGACACTTGACTTGCAAAATTGGTCATCAACTCATCTTTTTCCTTTCTTAAAGAATCTGCTAATCCAAGTTCAGCTGGATAGAAGAGAGCCTACCAAGGAGAATGTTATTCTTGGAGTGTCTGGCTGACACGTTTCTAACAGGTCCCTGCATTATCACCTCCCTCTTGTTGAAGAGCTTCTGTTAGCAGGAAATTACCATCATTCTTTGTGTCAGTCTGTACTCCTCCCACTTCTGAATCTCCAAAGGTTCACCTCCTTCAGTCAGCTACAGGATCAGCAGATGAACTGGAGAGTCTACCTCTGAGAGATGGGCCCATCATTCAGCAGAGTTCAAGTTCTCTGTAAAATACAGCACAATTAAGTGGCAGGTGAGGTTTACAGCGTCAGGAAACCACAGGATTGTGAGGTTCAGTCCCCAGCACTGCATATGCCAGAATATGCCAGAGTGATGTTTTGTCTCTCTCCCTCTCTCTCTCTCTCTCTCTCTCTCTCTCTCTCTCCCTCTCTAATAAAAAATTAAATCCTAAGACTTCTCACTTTAGAGAAAACACTTGAAAATGAATAAATAGACCAGAGTGAAGACATGCAGCCTGATATTTCCCAACAGTAATAAAACAAATGCCAACAGTAATAAAGAAAAAATTGAAAAGAAAAGGAAAGCACGTTAGCTTCTTGTCCCGTGAGAGAAGGCAGTGAGCAGGTGAAGTGCAAGCAGTCAGTCCTTCTTTGGCCTTTGGTCCCAGCAACATCCTTCTCAAATTGATAATTTTGTCCTTCTGGAATTTATTTATTTATATATTACTGATTTAATAATGATCAATAAGACCATAGGATAAGAGGGGTACAATTTCACACAGTTTCTACCTGGCCCTCTCAACTTACATTGAAAATGGATTCCAGAAGAATTTAAAGATGGGTGCTGTCTTTGTTGATCTCACAGCAGCCTATGACACTGTCTGGCACCATGATCTCCTAGTCAAGATCTCAAGATGCCTGCCTCCATGGGTGGCCAACACTATATCGTTTCTTCTCCAAAACAGAAGATTCCGGGTGCATCTGGGTGACAAGTCTAGCAGATGGAGACCTGTCTCAAGTAGCCTCCCCCAGGGCTTTGTTCTGGCTCCTATGCTATTTAATATTTACATCAATGACCTCCCAGAAACATCTTCAAGGAAGTTCATCTACGCCGATGACATCTGCTGTGCAACTCAGGCATCCAAGTTCGACATCCTTGAGGAAACACTCACGAAAGACATGTCTCTGATATCTGATTACTGTAAAAAATGGCGACTAATCCCTAGCACTGCAAAAATGGTATCATCTGTTTTCCATCTACACCATGCCTCGGCCTTGCGTGAGCTTAATGTGCAGCTTGGCAATACGAGAATCCGGCATGAAGCCCAGCCAGTCTATCTTGGCGTTACTCTCGATCGCACTCTGTCATTTCACGAACATCTCATAAAAACTTCAGCAAAGGTGGGCGCGAGGAATCACATCATTGCAAGACTGGCCAGCTCCTCATGGGGCGCGAGCGCTTCCACACTGCGATCATCATCTCTGGCATTATGCTATTCCACTGCAGAATACTGTGCCCCAGTATGGTTCCATAGGCCCCATGTCCACTTGGTCGATTCAAAATTATATTCCTCCATGAGGATAATTTCTGGAACCACCCGTTCCACCCCGGTTCCATTGCTGCCAGTTCTTAGCAACATCGCCCTACCAGATATTCGTCGGGATGAGGCATCATCTAAGTTCATTTCCCATGTCTACGCTCGACCGGAACTGCCAATATACGCGGATATCTTCACCCACCCTGTCCAATGCTTGACGTCTCGTCACCCAATCTGGTCCCCTATGCCTACACTGAACTTCTCTGTTCCAGTCTCTTGGAAACAGAGTTGGCAGTCAGCTGAGGTAAAGAACAAACACCTCATCACAGACCCCTGCAAGGGTCAACCCGGCTTTGACCTAGCACGTTATGATTGGGCCCTCCTCAATCGCTATCGAACAGGCCATGGCCGGTGCACTGCTATGTTCCATCGCTGGGGAGCCAGAGACGACCCAAACTGCCCCTGCGGCTACAGACAGACTATGACCCACATAGTCAATGACTGCCACCTCTCCAGATTCAAAGGAGGTCTCAAAACTTTACATCAGGCTCAACCTGAAGCTGTTGACTGGCTACGGAAGAAGGGCAAATGCTAGAAGAAGTTTCTACACCAAAGTTCCATATAACATCGCCTCAGTTGGAAGCCTCCCTATTCTTTATACTTCTGTAAGTATGGACCAAAATTCTTTAGGAGGAGCAGAAGATGGAAGTTCTGGCCTCTGTAACTGCTTCTCCACTGGACATGGGCATTGGCAGTTTGATCCATAGCCCCAGCCTGTTTTTGTCTTTCCCGAATGGTTTATAGTGGTGCAGGGGATTAAATCTGAGACTTCAAGGACCAGCATAAGAATCCCTGTTTGAGCTCCTGGCTCCCCACCTGCAGGGGGAGTTCACTTCACAAGCAATAAAGCAGGTCTACCTTTCTCTCTCCCTCTCTGTCTTCCCCTCCTCTCTCCATTTTTCTCTGTCCCATCCAACAAAAAAATCAATAACAACAACAATAATAACCGTAACAATGATAAAACAACAAGGGCAACAAAAGGAAAAAAAAAATAACCTCCAGGAACAGTGGATTTTGGTGCAGGCACCAAGCTCTAGAAATAACCCTGTAGGCAAATAAATAAATAAATAAATAAATATTTTTAAATATACTCCAAACAGAACTTCATGACCTAAGGGACACTTTGAATGCAGTTCAGGTTTAGGTATAAGGCCTAAGAAGTAGACTTAATCAGGTGGAGGATAAAATAGCAACACCAGAAGACACCACCACCATACTCCGTGAATTTAAAACTCTTAAAGAGGAAAGGTTTAGGAAAAATGAAGCACTTCTCAATGAAATAGCAGACTCCATCAGAAATATGAACATCAGAGTTATTGAAATCCTTGAGGAGGAAGATAAGAAGGAGGAGGAAGAGGAAAAGAGAGGATTAGAGAAGATATTCAAAGAAATTTCAAGAGAGAATTTTCAAAATATAGAAATCCAAGTGTGTAAATGCACACTTCAGTTCTTGAATCCAAAATGACACACACCAAGACACATTATTATAAAACTATCCAAAACCAGAGGCAAGGACAAAATATTACAGGCTTCCAGAGAAAGGAAGAAAATCACATACAAAGGCAGAACCATCAGGCCTTCATCAAATTTCTCATCACAAGCACTAGATGCAAGGAGGGAGTAGAATGCATTCAAAGTACTAAAAGATATGAAATGGTATCTAGGTTTCTACTCTAGGTTGGTGTTAATATATTGCAGGAAGAGTTTTTACAATAGTTTATTATTATTATTATATAGAAAGGATGAATGATTTATAGTGAATACAGTTGTTGGTACATGTATAATATTTCTCAGTTTTCAGGAAAATGCTCTCACTCCCAGCCTAGGTCCTCCGCTACTATCATGCACCAGGACCTGAATACCCCTCCCCACCACACAATCCCTTTCTTCTTCTAGCATTTGCCCTTCTTCCGTAGCCAGTCAACAGCGTCAGGTTGAGCCTGATGTAAAGTTTCGAGACCTCCTTTGAATCTGGAGAGGTGGCAGTCATTGACTATGTGGGTCATAGTCTGTCTGTAGCCGCAGGGGCAGTTTGGGTCATCTCTGGCTCCCCAGCGATGGAACATAGCGGCACACCGGCCATGGCCTGTTCGATAGCGATTGAGGAGGGCCCAATCATAACGTGCTAGGTCAGAGCCGGGTTGACCCTTGCAGGGGTCTGTGATGAGGTGTTTGTTCTTGACCTCAGCTGACTGCCAACTCTGTTTCCAAGAGTCTGGAACAGAGAAGTTCAGTGTAGGCATAGGGGACCAGATTGGGTGACGAGACGTCAAGCATTGGACAGGGTGGGTGAAGATATCCGCGTATATTGGCAGTTCCGGTCGAGCGTAGACATGGGAAATGAACTTAGATGATGCCTCATCCCGACGAATATCTGGCAGGGCGATGTTGCTAAGAACTGGCAGCCATGGAACCGGGGTGGAACAGATGGTTCTAGAAATTATCCTCATGGAGGAATATAATTTGGAATCGACCAAGTGGACATGGGGGCTACGGAACCATACTGGGGCACAGTATTCTGCAGTGGAATAGCATAATGCCAGAGAGGATGATCGCAGTGTGGAAGCGCTCGTGCCCCATGAGGAGCTGGCCAGTCTTGCAATGATGTGATTCCTCGCGCCCACCTTTGCTGCAGTTTTTATGAGATGTTCGTGAAATGACAGGGTGCAATCGAGAGTAACGCCAAGATAGACTGGCTGGGCTTCATGCCGGATTCTCGTATTGTCAAGCTGCACATTAAGCTCACGCGAGGCCGAGGCATGGTGTAGATGGAAAATCCCTTTACTTTGGTGCAATACACCGATCCCAGCCCAAGCTCTGCTTTGTGTTTCCCTTTATGTCCTTATTTCTCAACTTCTGCCTATGAGTGAGATTATCCCATATACATCAGGAAAGATTTTAAAGGAATTTGTCCAAGACCAGAGTGATAGGCTAGATGAACTCTGTCCACACAAGCCAGGAGGATTCCCCCCCCCCCCAAAAGTCTTGCAGCTCCTTTTCTGCACATGTCAATTCTAACCCTCCCCCATTACTGGTCCTAAAACACTTACAGTGCTTAATTACTGAGAGCTAAATCTGTGCTTCTTATGAGGGCATAACACCCATGGAAGAGCTCTTGACTTCTTATCAAGACAGATCCAGAGAGATGTTGATTCTCCCACCTCCTCCTCTGCCCTCTCTCTGATTCCTGCCAGAAATGAGATCTCTATGATCCTGGTAGGGTAGTAAGTTTTGGTTGTTTGGTAGCAATCAATATAGTTGATTGGAACTTGGTCATTAGACTGCTGAAAAAGAAAACTTGTTGTTTTCCACTGTTGCTGCCAGCTGACAAGATTGTATAGATAAAATAAACATCACAAATCTCACTCTGTTGAAGTCAGAATGTGTTCTATTCTTTTCTGGGTAGGAGAAGTTGAAAACCAGCATGCCCTGCTTTCAGCAAATTCAAAGGTTATATTTTTGCATTTGTTTGTCTGCTTGTTTAATGATGTCAACTTCCTTCCCAGGAGACAGTATAGTTTAAGGAAAACAGGTTTCCATACAGTATGGGTTCTCAAAAGTGCCTGGAGAATTTAGGTTCTCAGTGAGGATAGGGCATCCATGGACCAATGGCATTATAATTGAACACATGTGGATGAGAAGTATTAACATCTATATTATTTTGTTTTATTTTCTCTTTTATTATTTTTATTCTTTTGTGTTGTTGTATTTTTTCTTTTCTTTCTTTACTTTTGTGGTTTATTAATTTTTATTATTTTCTTTTCTCATTCTTGTTGTCTACATCCATATTCTTAAGATCAAACCTTGGTCTTAGGGATATCTATTGGTGTTTGCTACAGTTTGAATGTCTGAAGAAAACACCATATAGAGAGGAGAAAAACTATAGAATTGAAGAAGATAAAGGAAGTGGGGATTTTAGATTTTAGAAATGTTTTTGAGTAACAAGCCTATAACCCCTCCCCCCACCGCCCACCGCAGCCTGATGGGGTAGTTGATTTGACCAATAGCTTTTTCTTTTATTTTTAATGACATTTTTGCATTTTATTTTCTTTACCAACAGTTGTGTGTTATTGATTTTTAATTTTAAAATATAAATTCTGTTCAGTCTTTGTTTCCGCATATGTGACTGCCATCACTCATGACTATCCATGCAAGGAAAAGAAAAAAAAATGAAAGGATGTGATGTATTTGAGCTGTTCAGACATATTGCAGGACCTGAATACACCAAGAAGTTATGGAATGATAAAAACAAAGAGTGATTCTCCTGAACTCCATCTGCATTCCTATACTTAGACATGTTTGGCACAGTATTTACCTTTAAAGGATAATATCCTGCATGACTTCATAGGTCAATCTTTATAGAATTCACTCTGAGTTTTTTTTGTTGTTGTTGTCGTTAGCTTTTTCTATTTTCCACTGGTGAGTAGGCTTTAGGGCGAAAAAGGAATCTTACTCACGAATTCCCTGGCATTGTTTTTGGTGCTATGCTGGAAAAGAAATTTACAATAATTAAAAATCTATAGGGCTAGGGATATAAAATAATGGCTATGCAAAAAACTCTCATGCCAGAAGACTAGGGGTATATATTGACCTGCCAACACTCATGTCCAGCAAAAAACTATAGAAACCAGAAATTCCACCTTCTATACCCACCAAAAGAATTTTGGTACAAACTCCGGGTGGAAGAGAAATGATAAGGGAAGATGACTAGAGGTCTCTGATCTCCAACTCCATCAGGACCTGGAAAAAGAAAAGGAAAAAGAGAAGGAACTTAGAATATAGTAATAGGTGTATATTTGATGTGGAAAAGCAGAGGAGATGGGACCACAGAAAATAATGAGCTGTTGGGTGGGGTGGCAGGGGACATGGTTCACTTGGTTAAGTGCACATAGTACTAAGAGTACTAAGTGCAAGGACCTGCCCAAGGATCCCTGTTGCAGCCCCCCAGCTCCCTGCCTTCAGGGCTGTTGCCACATAAGCAGAGAAGCAGGTCTAGAGGTGTCTTTCTCTCCCTCTTTACCTTACCCCTCTCTATCCTATCCAATAAAATAAAGAAAAAAAAATGGCTGCCAAAATCAGTGGATTCATAGTGCTGGCACCAAGCCCCAGCAATAAACCTGTAGGCAAAAAAAATAATAATTATATATATAATAATTATATAATTATTATGTATTATACATAATATATTATTATATATTATATATAATAATTATATATATATATATATATATATATATATATATATATATATATATACAGATAGTAGTAGAAAAAATGGTTGTCCCATATCTACAACCTGAGGATAACTGCTGTACCTTACAATTACAATTGAGGGACAGGGAATACAGAACTTTGGTGGTCGGAATGGTGTGGAGTTGCATTCCTGTTATTTCAAAATTTTTTAAATCAGTATTAAATCACAAATAATTAAAAAAAAAATGCCTCATGCCTGAGGTTCCCAGGATCCAGGTTCAATCTCCAACACCACTATAAGGCATAGCTGAGCAGTACTCTGGTCTTACTTTGGTCTCTCTCTCTCTCTCTCTTTATCTCTCTCTAATAAAATAAATATCATAAAGTAATAAAAATAAAAATATATTGCAACTTTACGGATAAAGCATAAAAATTTTATTTTATGACCCATGATTTTTTTTTCTTCTCAAAGTCATGAAAATGTCAACAGAAATAAGGAAAAATTTAGAAGAAAAAGAAATTAAATGGTTCTATCAGAAGAAGCAGGGCATCTCTAAGTATTAAGCAAAGGAGGGAGAGAATTGAAGAAAACAAATAACTAAGAGGCGATTAGACTTCATGGCCCCACAACTCACTGGCAGGAGGAAGCTCCAAGAGCAGTGAGATAGGTCTGCGGTTGTCTATCTTTTTCTCTCCTTCTCTGTCTTCCACTTCTCCTCAATTTTTCTCTGTCCTAGCAAATAAAATATAAATAATAAAAAGAGTAGATGAGACAAAGCTCAGCTGAGAAGGCTTCCATTTTTTTTTATTTCTAGGTTTTTTTTTTTTTTTTTCCTGAAAATGAAATTCTGAGTTGGGATATGATGAGAGTAGTCACTTAACTTCATCCTGGATGTAAAGTGGCGTCAGTTCTCTTTCCTGGTTAATTATTTGAGACATTTTGTACTGAGAGAGAAGTGTGTCTGCATGTTTAATAACTACTAATTATAATGCAGACAGGTGCTCTAATGATCTTATAGGCTGAAGAAGCCCCCATAGTTTTTGGAAAGAATCAATGATTAGGGGCTAGGCAGTGGTGCACTCAATTATATGCACATGATACCATGTGCAATGACCAGAGTTTGAGCCCCTGGTCCCCACCTGGAAGAGGGACTCTAAAGCTGTATAAAAAAATCACATAATGGGTTCCAGGAAGCTGGCAGACTGAGAAGCTGCTAGTGGCTTGAGCTCTGACCATATACTCTGGAAACGGTAGGATTTTCTGCCTTAAGTAGGCCAGTCAATAAGGGGTCCTAGCAGTGACACCAAGGAGGTGACTATAATTTAATTTGGGTTAAAATATAGAGTAGGAAAAAAGGAAAAAAAATTTTTTCTTTCCTTTAAATTATTAAGCACACCTCCTCCCCCTCCCTCCCCCCATAACCAGTCCCTGGGGACCAGCTCCTAGCAGGCTCCCCTGCTGAGCCCCTTTCTTTACCAAAATTCCTGTCCCACCAGGGAGTATCATTCATTCTAAGTCTATACCCTTCTGAAACCTCTGGCCTTTTTTCTTTCTAAGTAGCCAACCCACCCCACCTCACCCTGCATAGCTAATTAAATAATTAAAAATAAATAAATAAATAAAACTCTTTCCTTTCACCGCTCTTTTCTGACTGTTCTTTTTCTTATCTTTTTCTATTTTCTCTCTCTTTCTTTTTTTTTTCTTTTTCTCATTCTTGCCATCCTTTCTTCCTTAATCCTACAGCTTCCAAAGCCACAGGCCCCATTCCCCACACTACCAAACAGTGTGCTTTTTTGAATTCACTGATACAAATTTGGGAATTATTTGGAGGAAGAATTCTGACTCAGAGTTGGACTCTCACTGCGAGTATCTCTGCTCAACATTCCTTCCTCCTTTAGCTACCCCTAGAATATACAGTGGATAGTAGATCTACATAACTGTCTATTTCAGCTATCCTTATCTAGTCCTGAGGTTTTTGGTTTTTTTTTCTCTTTCTTAACAATCAGCTGCCTCTGATCACGAGATTTGAGGTAATCTGGGACAGGGTTTTTTTGTTTTTTTTTTACCCTGCTCTATTTTATTATTAGTATTATATAAAGGCATATATCTTCTCCCCCTTTAGGTTGATCAGAATTAACTCTTAGGGTATCTTTCATTGCCAAGGTAGTGGGCATCTTATCTATTGTGGGAGGAACTTGTCTCCTTACTCCTACCTCCTCTACAGACTCTCCCATCCCTCCTCCTAGCTAATTAAAAAATTAAATTAAAAATAAAGTAATCAAAAAACTTTCCTTTCACTGCTTTTTAATTACAGCTCTTTTTCTTATCTTTTCTCTTTTCTCTCTCTTGTCTCTTTTTTCTTTTTTTTTTTAATCTTGTCATATACTTCTTCCTTCTTCTTTGCCTTTCTGAATTTGTGAATTATTTCGGGGAAGAAATCTGACTCAGAGTGGACCCTCTATGTGTGAATCTCTGCTATACTTCCCTTTCCCCTCTTGTTACCCCTAGAATATACAGTGGATAGTAGATTTGCATAACTGTCTATTCTTGATATCCCTTTTTTCTTTTCTCTTTCTTCTTCACTGGGATTTGGTTACTATTTTTTTATGGACTGGATAAATTGTTTGGCTAACTGGTAGTGATTAAACTGCTTCAATACTTGCTTCAGTTGCTACTGTAATTCCTGAGGTTGGTGAGTGCAATTGTCATAAAGGTACTTAGTACAGTGTTGCTTGTACTCAAGACACAACAACTAAGGAACAACAGAGCATAAAAAAGAAACACATGAATCAAAAATATGGGTAGATCAAAAACAAATAAAAATGCTACACCAATGAATGAAGAAAATAGCCCAGAAGAAACTACAAATCAGCCAGAAGTAACCATAGATAGGAAAGTATGCAAGCAATAATAAACTTATTAATCACAGAAATGAAAACAACATTGGAGGAAAGGAATGGCAGTATTAGGGAAACAACAGTTGAGACCCCCAAGGAAAATACTGATTATCTTGAGGCAATTAGAGAACTGAAAGCTGAAATAGCTGTAATGAAGAATGAAGCTGACGCAAGGGAAAGCAGACTAACAGAAGCAGAAAACAGAATTAGTCAGACAGAGGATGAGTTAGAGAAAACTAATAAAGAGGTGAAAGAGCTTAAAAAGAGATTGAGAGACATTGAAAACAACAACAGAGACATATGGGATGATCTCAAAAGAAGTAACATTTGCATAATTGGCCTGCCAGAGGAAGAAAGAGAGAAAGGGGAAGCAAACATTCTAGAGGAAATAATAGAAGAAAACTTCCAAGCCTGAATAACAGAAAGGACATCAAGATTCAAGAGGCCCATAGAGTACCAAACAGAATCAACCCAAACCTGAAGACACCAAGACACATAATAGTCACAATGAAAAGGAGTAAGGATAGATAAAGAAAAGATACTAAAGACTGCAAGAGAGAAACAAAAAGTCACATACAATGGAAAACCCATAAGATTATCTGCAGACTTCTCCACTCAAACTCTAAAAGCCAGAAGAGAATGGCAATATATCTATCGAGCCCTGAATGAAAAAGGGTTTCAACCAAGGATAATATATCTTGCTAGACTTTCATTCAAACTAGATGGAGGGATAAAAACCTTCTTAGACAAACAACAATTAAAGGAGGCAACCATCACCAAACCGGCCCAGACAGAGGTACTAAAAGACCTCTTATAAACAAGAACATCACTATAATACTGGCAATATATCAGAGCAAACAAAAAAAATTTTTCGAACAATGGCACTACAATACATTAAATCCATAATATCAATAAATGTCAATGGCTTAAACTCACCCATCAAAAGGCACAGAGTGAGGGGATGGATCAGAAAACATAACCCAACCATATGCTGTTTGCAAGAATCCCATCTGACACACAAGATAAACACAGACTGAAAGTGAAAGGATGGAAAACTATCATACAGGCTAACGGACCACAAAAAAAAGGGCAGGAACAGACATTCTCATCTCAGACATGATAGATTTTAAATTAAATAAAGTAATAAAAGATAGGCAAGGGCATTACATAATGATTAGAGGATCAATCAGCCAAGAAGACTTAACAATTATTAACATCTATGCACCCCATGAGGGACCATCTAAATACGTCAAGCACTTACTGAAAGAATTTCAAAAATACATCAATAGTAAGTATAATAATAGTGGGAGACTTCAATACCCCACGCTCACACATAGACAGATCAACAAAGCAGAAAACCAGCAAAGATACAAGAAAATTGAATGAAGAGATTGACAGATTAGACCTCTTGGACATTTTCAGAGTCCTTCACCCCAAAAAACTGGAATACACCTTCTTTTCAAATCCACATAACACATACTCAAGGATAGACCACATGTTAGGCCACAAAGACAGCACCAATAAATTCAAGACATTGAAATCATCCCAAATATCTTCTCAGACCACAGTGGAGTAAAGCTAACATTTAACAACAAACAGAAAATTAATAAAAGTCACAGCATTTGGAAACTAAACAACATACTCCTCAAGAACCACTGGGTCAGAGATTCACTCAAACAGGAAACTCAAATGTTCCTGGAAACAAATGAAAATGAAGACACAACCTATCAAAATATTTGGGACACAGCTAAAGCAGTTCTGAGAGGGAAACTTATAGCCATACAATCACATATTAAACACCAAGAAGAAGCTCAAATGAACGACCTTACTGCACACCTCAAAGACTTAGAGGAAGAGGAACAAAGGAACCCTAAAGCAACCAGAAGGAAAGAAATCACTAAAGTTAGAGCAGAAATAAACAACATTGAAAATAAGAGAACCACACAAAAGATTAATGAAGCCAAATGTTGGTTCTTTGAAAGATTAAACAAAATTGACAAACCCCTAGCCAGACTCACCAAACAAAAAAAAGAGAAGACTCAAATTAATAGAATTGTAAACGATAGAGGAGATATCACAACTGACATCACAGAAATCCAGAGAATCCTGCAAAACTTCTATAAAGAACTATTCGCCACAAAGCTAGAGAATCTGGAAGAAATGGAACACTTCCTAGAAGCATATGCCCTTCCAAAACTGAACCAAGAAGAACTACAAAACCTAAATGCACCAATCACAAACAAAGAAATTAAAACCGTTATTGAGAATCTCCCCAAGAACAAAAGCCCTGGACCAGATGGCTTCACAAATTAATTCTACAAAACTTTCAGGAAACAGTTAGTACCCATACTTCTTAAGCTTTTCCATAATATTGAAGAAACAGGAATACTCCCTTCCATCTTCTATGAAGCCAACTTCACCCTGATACCAAAAGCCGATAGGGACACAAAAAAAAGGAAAACTACAGACCAATATCTCTGATGAACATAGATGCCAAAATATTAAACAAGATCATGGCCAACCAGATACAGCAACATATCAAAAAGATTGTTCATCACACTCAAGTGGGATTCATCCCAGGAATGCAAGGCTGGTTCAACTTTCGTAAGTCAATCAATGTCATTCACCACATCAAGAAATGCAAAGCCAAAAACCATATGATTATCTCAATAGATGCAGAGAAAGCCTTTGACAAAATCCAACACCCATTCATGCTCAAAACTCTACAAAGAATGGGAATAGATGGGAAATTCCTAAAGATAGTGGAGTCTATATATAGCAAACCTACAGCTAACATCATACTCAATGGACAGAAGCTGAAAGCATTCCCCCTCAGATGGGGGACTAAACAGAGCTGTCCACTGTCACTGTTATTCTTCAACATAGTATTGGAAGTTCTTGCCATAGAAATCAGGCAAGAGAAAGAAATAAAAGGAATACAGATAGGAAGGGAAGAAGTCAGGCTCTCACTATTTGCAGATGACATGATTGTATACATAGAAAAAACTAAAGAATCCAGCAGAAAACTACTGGAAGTTATTAGGCAATATTGCAAGGTATCAGGCTACAAAATCAATGTACAAAAATCAGTGGCATTTCTTTATGCAAACACTAAATCTGAAGAAGACGACATCCAGAAATCACTCCCATTTACTGTTTCAGCAAAATCAATCAAATACCTAGGAATAATGTGGACCAAAGAAGTGAAAGACTTATATACTGAAAACTATGAGTCGCTACTCAAGGAAATAGAAACTGATACCAAGAAATGGAAAGATATCCCATGCTCATGGATTGGAAGAATAAATATCATCAAAATGAATATTCTTCCCAGAGCCATATACAAATTTAATGCAATACCCATCAAAGTTCCACCAAGCTTCTTTAAGAGAATAAAACAAACAATACAGTCATTTATCTGGAACATGAAAACACTGAGAATTGCCTAAACCATCTTAAGGAAAAGAAACAGAAATGGAGGCATCACACTCCCAGACCATAAACTATATTGTAAAACCATCATCAACAAAACAGCATGGTACTGGAACAAAAATAGGCACACAGACCAGTGGAACAGAATTGAAAGCCCAGAAATATATCCCCAGACCTGTGGACATCTAATCTTTGATAAGGGCACCCAAAGCATTAAATAGAAAAAGGAGGCTCTCTTCAATAAATGGTGCTGGGAAAACTGGGTTGTAACATGCAGAAGAATGAAATTGAACCACTTTATCTCACCAGAAACAAAAATCAACTCCAAATGGATCAAAGACCTAGATGTCAGACCAGAAACAATCAAATACTTAGAGGAAAACATTGGTAAAACATGTTCCCACCTATACCTCAAGGACATCTTTGATGAATCAAACCCAATTGCAAGGAAGACTAAAGCAGAAACAAACCAATGGGACTACATCAAATTGAAAAGCTTCTGCACATCCAAAGAAACTATTAAACAAACAAAGAGACCCCTCAAAGAATGGGAGAAGACCTTCACATGCCATACATCAGACAAAAAACTAATCACCAAAATTTATAAAGAGCTCAGCAAACTTAGCACCAAAAAAGCAAATGACCCCATCCAAAAATGGGCAGAGGATATGAACAAAACATTCACCTCAGAGGCGATCCAAAAGGCTAACAAACATAGGAAAAACTGTTCTAGGTCACTGATTGTCAGAGAAATTTAAATTAAGACAACACTAAGATACCACCTCACTCCTGTAAGAATGGCATACATCAAAAAGGACAGCAGCAACAAATGCTGGAGAGGTTGTGGGGACAGAGGAACCCTTTTACATTGCTGGTGGGAATGTAAATTGGTCCAGCCTCTGTGGAGAGCAGTCTGGAAAACTCTCAGAAGGTTAGACATGCAACTTCCATATGATCCTCTCCTGGGGTTATACCCCAAGGACTCCATAACACCCAACCAAAAAGAGCTGTGTACTCCTATGTTCATAGCAGCACAATTCATAATAGCTAAAACCTGGAAGCAACCCAGGTGCCCAACAACAGATGAGTGGCTGAGAAAGCTGTGGTATATATACACAATAGAATACTATGCAGCTATCAAGAACAATGAACCCACCCTCTCTAACCCATCTTGGTCAAAGCTAGAAGGAATTATGTTAAGTGAGTTATGTCAGAAAGATAAAGATGACTATGGGATGATCCCACCCATCAATAGAAGTTGAGTAAGAAGATCTGAAAGGGAAATTAAAAACAGGACCTGACCAAATTGTAAGTAGGGCACCAAAGTAAAAACCCTGTGTTGAAGGGTAGATATGCAGCTTCATGGGACAGTGGGGGGTGGGAGTGGGTGGGAGGGATGGGGCATAGTCTTTTGGTGGTGGGAATGGTGTTTATGTACACTCCTAGTAAAATGTAGTCATATAAATCACTAGTTAATTAATACTAGGGGGAAAATTAATTGTATGTCTCGAAGTTTTTCAAAACACAAACTGAATCTTTTTAATATATAGGCTGTGTAATTGATATGCAGACTCTTTCAAAAGCCTAGACCAAGTAGATCAGAAGCAACCGATAGCACAGCTATATACAAGATACTGGGTATTATACAGTAAACCCTAACAAAAGGACTTTTCAAAGTTACCCATTTTACCAAATAATGTGATGTTAACATTAAGTATCAATTGTCTTTTTGAACCCTAAGATAGCAGGAACCTCACATCTCCACTATAGAGCCTCTACTTCCCCTAGTCCTAGAACCATTGTATAGGGCCCACTTTCCCATATGCCTCTCCCAATCCATATCAAATAATAATGCATCTGCCGATCACAACCTAACCAACACAATGATTGCCACCTCAACATGCTTCACTTCAGACTGTGTCCAGAGACTTCAAGTGTGGAATGAAAACCCTTCAGCTTCATTACTCGGGTGAGACCTTTCCTTTCATAGTACACTCTAATTCCATCTCAGGTGGTTCACTTTCTAACAAAGTTCCACAACCTAGATATACACCAGTTTCTATAGAGAGAGCATATGTTCACACGTATCCGTAAACTACTGCAAAATATATACCTGAAAGCAGAAGTACACTAGAGTTTGCAGTGAGTACCCCCCTAACACTTCCTCTCCACTATTCCTAGCTTTGGGTCCATGATTGCTCAACAATTTGTTTGGCTTTGTATGTTAACTCTCTTTTCAGTCACCAGGTTCCAGATGTCATCAGGATGCTGGCCTGGCTTTCCTGGACTGAAGACCCCACCAATGTGTCCTGGAGCTCCGCTTCCCCAGAGACACATCCTACTAGGGAAGGAGAGAGGCAGACTAGGAGTATGGACCGACGAGTCAATGCCCATGTTCAGCGGCGAGGCAACTACAGAAGCCAGACCTTCTACCTTCTGCAACCCACTATGACCCTGGGTGCATGCTCCCAGAGGGATAGAGAATGGGAAAGCTATCAGGGGAGGGGGTGGGATATGGATATTGGGTGGTGGGAATTGTACCCCTTCTACCTTATGGTTTTGTTAATTAATAATTTCTTAAATAAAAAAGGAAAAAAAACAATAAAAAATTACATAAGACCATGATTGGAAAATTAACTACTCTCTATACTTTATTTATTTATTTATTTATTTATTTATTTATTTATTTATAAAAAGTAACTACTGTCAAAACCATATGATAAGAGGGGTACAACCCCACATAATTCCTACCACCAGAACTCTGTATCCTATCCCCTGCCTTGATAGCTTTCCTATTCTTTATCCCTCTGGGAGCATGGACCCAGGGTCATTATGGGATGCAGAAAGTGGAATGTCTGGCTTTTGTAATTGCTTCCCCGCTGAACATGGATGTTGCCATGTGAGGCTGATTGTACTCTGGAGATAATCCTCCTTAGAAGACTTTTAGCACTGGAGAGATAGCATAGTGATTATGCAAAAGACTTTTGTGACTGAGGCTTCAAGGCCCCAGGTTCAATCCCCAATACCACCATAGGCTAGAATTAAGCAAAGCTCTCCTCTCTCTTCTCTCTTCTCTCTCTCTCTCTCTGTCTATCTCTCTCTCTTGTCTTTTCTCTTTAAATATTTTTTTTAAAAAAAGAAAAAGTAGACTTGATATTCTGTAGAGCCTTTTTCACTCATCAAAACTTGGAAAATTTCATGAACTGAAAGGAGAAACTTTGGGCTTCAATAACATCACTCAAGTAAGTGTGTCTGTCTGTGTGTGTGTGTGTGTCTGTGTGAGCATGCACACTCTGAGCTCCATGCTGCCTCAGGAAGACCATTTCCATGAAACTGGAGATATACACATAAAATACCACAAATTACATTGAAAGAAAGTAATAGTCTCTTCTGGCCCTTCCTCAAAAACCAGATAGCATACTTTGGCTACATCCTTAGTCTCTAAAGGAATGAGAAGCACAGGGAAGTTCAAGGGGAGTGGACTTTAGAATCTCCCTCCAGATAATGAGATCTATCAATAAACTTGTGGGACTGTCTTGAAGCAAAGACTTAAGCAAACCAAACTTTGCGTTTTTTTCATTTTATTGGAGGGGGCTTAGTAGTTTACAGCACAGTTGTCTGCACAAGGGTGCAGTTTCTTATTGTATCTGAAAAACAGTCTCACTCCCAACCATGAACTCCAATGGGCTCCAGGCTTCCCTCTTCCATTCCTTTCCCAGAATCCCTTGATTTGATGCAGTTCAATACCCCAGGTCCAAATTTCACCATGTCTCCCTGTCTCCCTGTCTCCCTGTCTGACTCTGTCTTCAGAGTTCCACCTACAGGTGATATCATCCTGTATTCATTCCTCTCTTCCTAACTCTTCCCATCCAATGTTTTCCCTTCAGGTTCCATGAAAAATGAGGCAAAGATTGAGAGTTTAGAGCTCCTGGTGTAATATCCAAGTCTTTGGTAACTGGTCTTGGCTCACCAACATTGGTCATATGGCTCCATCCATTTCCCTTCTGATTCCTATGTATTTGTTTTCTTTCTTTGTTGTTGTTTTTTATGTTCCTGCTTTATTTCTACCCTGATCACCTCATTTGGACTTGGAATCCCTTTGCTTATATTAGTAGTAGTAGTAGTAGTAGTAGTAGTAGTATTTATTAGTATTTATTTATTGGATAGACAGAAATTGAGAGGGAAAGGGGGCGATAGAAAGAGAGATAGAGAGACAATTGCAGCACTGCCGCACCATTCACATAGCTCCCCCCCTGCAGGTAGGGACCAGTGGCTCAATCCTGGGTCCTTGTAAATTATAAAATGTGTGCTAAACCAGGTGTGCCACTACCCAGCCCCACCTTTGCTCCTTTTTATGTAGGACTCCTTTCAGTAATTTTTTTACAAGATAAGATTGGATTGATGGTGAATTCCTTCAGTGACCACATGCTAGGCAAGACTTTAATGTTTGTGCAGATCTAGTTTGAATAGTTAAAGAAGAGCAGGAAAAGAATAAAACCACAGAATAAATCAGATTAATCAACACCTTTTTGGAGAAACCAAGGCACAAAATACATATCATTTAAAAGATGCACTGAAGGACAAGTTGTCCTCACCACAAAACAGGTGGGGGGGCTGTTTTGCCATGTGTGAAACCCTGGTTTAAGCCCCATATAGTTGCTATGGTGATGACAGAAAATAAATAGCAAATTGCATACTTTAAGAGAAGTTGTATGCAAGATGAATTGTACCTCAACCTTAAAACACTTTAAACTTCTCAACTTGAAAATAAAGGGAACCTTAAAAAGAACAAAAGTCAAGTTGGCATGCAGCATCTCATAAGCAGCATGAAGATGAGTAGAAAACCCATTTTCAAATACTTCTGAGGGAAAAAAAAATGTCAAGCCAAAAATTTAACATCCATCTTCACTAGAATTCAGCTGTGATAATAATAAAATTTTTTGCTCCATAAAGTACTAGGAAAGTTTTTACTCATAGGCATTTCTAGACCAACCACCACCACAACAAAAGCACTCTCACAGAACAGAAAAAAAAAAAAAAATCAATCTCCCCCAAAATAGGAAGACATTGTGAACAGGGGGGAAAAAAAGTTATGGGTAACATCATGAAAAATGAGTTTTTATATAATATGTCTTGAAGTTTCAGGAAGTTTAAAGTAAAAAAAAAATATGAGTAAGAGAATACAAAATGGATAAAAGAAAGAGTAACATTTTAGATTATTGGGGCATGAATGCAATTAGCAAATGACTGCTGTCAGCCTGATG
This sequence comes from Erinaceus europaeus, assembly GCF_950295315.1. NCBI lineage: Eukaryota > Metazoa > Chordata > Mammalia > Eulipotyphla > Erinaceidae > Erinaceus > Erinaceus europaeus. The sequence continues at coordinate 62,540 of NW_026647794.1, forward strand.
AGCATATAAGGGAGTCACACACACCCACAAAGGATTGTGGGTGTTTACAAAGTTATTTAAGGGAGTATCTGCTGCAAATCACTCTCTACTCTGCTCCTGTAAGCTCTGTTCCCGCTGCCCCTCCCTGCTTTCCTCCCCAAGACCCACCAACTTATGGATTCCTGGTTCCTGGCCATCAAGAGTAGTCAATCTATCTTTGCCCCCTTGCCTATTTTGCCATTCCTAAATACCCTACAATGTAATAAACCTGCCATTCGTTTAAACTCCAGACAAAGCCCACATGGAGTCTGTGTTTTTTAATTACTATTATATATGCTGATTGCTATATCAATCTGATAAAATATGAAAAGTAGCAAAAAAAAAGCAAATATCTCCAGTAAGAAGGGTTTAAATATGGAATTCTAGACATGAAGCTTCTCTGCCAGGTATGATGCAGTAATATACAGCAGACTGACCCTCCATCAAAAATCTGAAAAATGTTCTCGGCTGGCAAGAGAGCTCACCAGGGTGATGTGCTGGCGTTCTCATATGATTGAGTGACCTGGGTTCAAACCAGGCTCCCACCACACCAGAGGAAGCTTCTGTGCTGTGTTGTCTTTCTCTATCTCGCTCTGTTTCTCTCATCCTATATGAAAACAAACAAACAAACAAAAAATTCATCTTGGAGTAGTGAAGCTTGAGCAGTGGCAACAAAAAGATTTAAAAATAAAAACTGCATAAATTCTTTTAAACTCCAAGAAATCTTCTGGTGCTTCTCAGTCAAGATAATTAAGAAAAGCAATCAAACACACTTAAAATAAAGTAATGATCTTTCTCTCTCCCTCTAATGAAATGCTAATGCAAAGAGTACAGGTAACAAGTTAAGGGTAGATGAGGCAAACATTTGTAGGATTTTAATTTAATCTTTCCCAAAAATCTAGAGCTTTCTATTCTCAGGATCTGCTGATGCTCACAAAATAACTAGTTTTATATTAAGGGGGGAATCCCACTCCAAATGGCCTGGTCTCCTTCTTTTCCTCCTCCTTCTCTGCCTCCTTCTCCTCCTCCTCTTTCTCCTCATCCTCCAACTCCTACATCTTCCTCCTACTTCTCCTCCTTCTCTTCCTTCTCCCCTTTCTCTTTCTCCTTTCCCTCCTCCTGTTTCTCCTCCTCTTTCTCTTCCTTTCCCCCCCTCCTCTTTCTCCTTCTCCTCCTTTTCCTCTTCTTTCTCCTTCTCTTCCTCCTCCTCTTACTCCTTCTCCTCTTTCTCCTTCTTCTCCTCCAACTCCTCTTTCTCCTTCTTCTCCTCCAACTCCTCTTTCTCCTTCTCTTTCTCCTCCTTTTCCTCCTTCATTCATTTTTAGGTAGACACAAAGAGGCAGGCAGAGAGAGTAGGGAAAGAATCCACAGTATTGATGCTTCCTTCAGTGCAGTAGAGGTCTGCCTAGAGCATCAGTCACACACACTGGAAAACAGTTATTTTTCCACCTCCCTATCTGATTTTTTAAGCTGCTGGTTGAAAGAGAGGGGGCTGGAGGACAGAAAGTTTTGGTTTTACTTGGAGAGGATTTTGCCATTTGAAGTTTCTTCACGGACTATTATCAGGGTTTTGTTGTTGTTGTTATTTTCTCTCTTAGAGTTGAGGCTATAAGTGTGGGCAGCTTTTTCTGTGTCTTGGCTGGGCTGCGACTTCTTGTTTGTCTTTGATGGGTCCAATAAGCCCAGGTTTGTGCTTGCTCTGACCGCTTCAGTTCTCTTTTGATTGATGTGTCTAAGTAGAAAGATTAGAACCCCAGAAACACCCTGTGAAAGGCACCCTGGTTTTGACACTCTCTTCACCCTCTCAGTACATCAGAAGAAACAGCTGAACCTTGTTTCTTCAGGGATGGTTTCTTCTTGGACCTCAGCCTTGTCATGGCATGGCAGCATGTCCAAACAGAATGAAACTGAATGCCAAGGGCATCCAGAGTACAGTCAGCTCCCAGGTGCTTGCTAGCAAAGAAATGAACACATAGCCAGGATGAATTCATTCCCTACCTTGCACTCAGCTGTCATGCTTTCCATTGTATTCAAAGGTTCAAGTTCAAGAGTGAAATTCTTCCCAGTCACCCTGACCTTTGCTTTTCTGTGAGTGTTCTATTCTCTGATAGTTCAACCTGCCAGTGGAGGGAGATTTGACCCCAGCAAAAAAAAAAAAAAAAAAAAAAAAACAGAAGTCAGAAAAGATTCTTCTTTTTTAAATATTCTGTTTTATATTCTTTTTAATGAGTTTAATATTTTATTATAATAAGAGATATAGAAATATACATATGAGAGAGAGAGCCCAGAGCACTGTTCAGCCTTGCCTTATGGTGAAACTGGGGATTGAATCTGGGAACACAGAGACCCAGGCATGAAAGTCTTTTTTTGCATAACCATCATGCTATCTCCCCATCCCTGTTTGTTTTGTTTTAATGAGAGAGAGAGAGAGAGAGAGAGAGAGAGAGATGGAGGGGGAAAGATAGAGTGCTGCTCAGCTATGCTTTATGGCAGTACAGGGGATTTAACCTGAGCCTTTGGAGACTCAGGTACGTAGTACTTTTGAATAACTACAACGCTTTCTATCCCATAGCTGGTAGGAAGACTTCTAACAAAGTCCAATAAAAAGACAAATGATAGCCCATTCTTTGCTTAAAATGTTTTTACTCATTACAGAAAAAAAAAAACAGCTTTTAAAATCTGAGTTTCTTTTTATCAAGTTTTAATATTAATTCTTATTTGAACATCTACTACTTAAAATGTTATGAGATTATTAGAAAGGTATCTATGAAGACTGTTTTTTGACTTTAATTATTTAGGAAAAAGGGCACTATCAGCTTGTTACATAAAAAATATTGTTTTATATTAGTGATTAAATAATGATTAACAAGATTTTGAAGATAATAGGGGTATAATTTTCCACACAGCTTCCACCACCAGAGTTCCATTGGAAGCTTCCCTATTCTTTATCCCTCAGGGATTATGGACCAAAGATCTTTATAGGGAACAGAAGGTGGAAGGTCTGGCTTCTCTAACTAGACTCTAATAGCTTCTCTATTTGACATATACATTGGCAGGTCTATGGGGGTAAACAGTTAACAGTACTTATATATTTTCCTCATGTTTGGGGGCTGCTGCTCTCTGTCCTAATTTAGCTCTCTAGGTCTATTCTAAACTCTGACACCACCTTCTCAGACAATATTTTTAGTCCGCTTGCTAGCTATCAGGCTCTGGAAAAAATTACTAAAGTCATGGGCTCCTTGAAACATACCTAAAATAGACTTCTTGACTTCTTCTTACACCAATACCTCTAATTTCCCCTGCTCTATTCTTATCTTTGTGTGCCTGTTTGTCAAAACAATTTGTCCTGCTTTATATCTTACCACCTTTCAGCCACCAAGTTGCAGATGCTACTAGGATGCCATCCTGACTTCCTTGGACAGACAGCCTCACCCACGTGAGGTTCACCTCTCCAGAGCCCTACCCCACTAGGGAAAGACAGAAACAGGCTGGTGCTATATACATATTCTTACCCTTATTCCTGGGGAGACAACTGCATGTAGGCAATGACAAACTCTTATTTTTTACTTGTTGTTGTTCCTGTTATTTGAATTCACTTTATCGAGTGGTTAATGGTTTGCAGTACAGCTGTTTACACATGTTATTTCTCATCTCTCCGTGACAGTCATCTGTAAAATACTCTCACCCCAACTTAGATCCATTGCCACCATCATTCACTGGGACTCCAAAACCCTCTGGATCACCCTCTCTCCCCAGAGTCCTTTGGTACTGTGCAATACACGCCACCCAGTCCAAATTGATTTTAGATAATGTTGAGTTTCACAGGAGACACGAGGAGGGAGAGAGAAGGAAGAGTCGGAGTACCGCTCTGTTATATTTGTGCTTGTGATGAACTAGGAGCTTCAGACATTTGCAAGCCATGTGCTCTACTAACTGAGCTATTTCCCTGAACAGAAGCTGAGAAGAATAGGATAGGATAGGATAGGATAGGATAGGATAGGATAGGATAGGATAGGATAGGATAGGATAGGATAGGATAGGATAGAATAGAATTTCCAGGCATTAAGGGAGTCGGGTGGTAGCACAGTGGGTTTAGCGCATGTGGCAAAGCACAAGGACCAAAATAAGGATCCCGGTTTCAGTCCCCGTCTCTCTACCTGAGAGTCGCTTCACAGGCAATGAAGCAGGTCTGCAGGTGTCTATCTTTCTCTCCCCCTCTCTGTCTTCCCCCCTCTCTACATTTCTCTCTGTCCTATCCAACAATGACGACATCCATAACAACAACAATAATAACTATAACAACAATAAAAACAACAAGGGCAACAAAAGGGAAAATAAATATATAATAAAAGAATTTCTAGGCGTTTCTAGTAAGTCTGATCTCTATTCTTACACATCAGACTTTCCTTCACACACAGGAATCTAGTCGTGCAATGAAAATTACCAGGGAAAGTGGTGGGAAATGATAATAGCCCAGCCCCCAGAGAGTCTGAGGCTTCTCAGTAAATTCCCCAGCTGGCTCAGCACTTGACTGGTGACCATCACCCATTCTTCTTCTTCCACTTAGGGCACCATCATCCACAGCACCCTCATTCTTCCCAGGTAGCATCACCACTGAAGCAAAGTGGTGACAAGAGAAAAGCCCCAAGAAACCTCAGCATATTCACGATCCTGCGCTTGATGAGTCTGTTTTCTTAGCCAGACAGAGTGTGAAATTCTTTTCATGGTGTTTAGTCTAAGAAATGTGAGCTGATCGTCCCCCACAGCTGCTGAGTTTACCCCTGCAAGCCCCTTGAAACTGTTTCTTCCCATCCCAGGGGCATCTCCACAAATGAGGACAAGGAGACAAACAGGATTAGGGAGACTCTCCTTGGCTCTCCTGATTTGGCAAAGACATATTAGCTCCCCCATTCAGGGAGCAGCTTTGTAGTAGAGTTTCAAAAGTGTTTGTCTTCCTTTTCTTTTTCTTGATGAGTTCAGAATTTTTCTTATCTAGTGTCTTTGTAAAAGTATAGATACAACAAGAGAAAACGTCAGGTCCAGCTCCATCCATTTTGCTCCAAATGAGGCAATACCCTATTTTTATATTCTTAATGACAAGAGTAGTGTTGCATTAAATATAAATAAACATATACTACATATAATTATTTAATGTGGGAAGAGAGAAAAAGAGAGGGTGAGAGAGAAACCAGGGCATAATTCTAAGTACATGTGGCCTAATGGAGCCTAAGAGAGGTGAGCACTGTGCTTCAACCAGCTGAGGTAATTCTTCAACCACAAAAGAACAGTTTTCAAAATTTCTTCACCTCCACCTTGGTTAATTATGCTCAAGAAAACCCTATATGATTATATTAGTTACCATTTGTTTCTCCTTCAAGTGGTAAATAATGGCTCCAAGCATTAATCCATTTGATAGAAGCATCCTTCATTAAGAAAATATATTTTCTGGGAGTTGGGCAGTAGCGCAGCAGGTTAAGAGCAGGTGGAGCAAAGCACAAGGACCTACATAAGGATCCCAGTTAAAGCCCCAGGATCCCCACCTGCAGGGGAGTTGCTTCACAGGCGGTGAAGCAGGTCTTCAGGTGTTTGTCTTTCTCTCCCCCCCCCTCTGTCTTTCCCTCTTCTCTCCACTTCTCTCTGTCCTATCCAACAATGACAACATCAATAATAACAACAATAATAACTACAACAATAAAATAACAAGAGCAACAAAAGGAAATACATAAATAAAAATTTTAAAAAAGAAAATAAATTTTCCTCTGAATTTTTCACCAGATACCTGGATTTAATTCTTCTTGAACTGTTGGGCAAAATCCATTGATTTGAAAAGGGGAGAGTGGTGGAGAATAGATGAAAAATCAAAACAAGACAATATAATGTATGATGACTTAAGTGCCCATTTTGTCTCGCGGGGCTTGAGAGAAAATGTCATTTTTCAGTCATTGTGTCTTCCTGATTATTATTGCTGTCTTCATAGTTATTTACTATAACTCATGATATTCATTTCATTTAATTCTGATAATGAGATTTTTATTCCATTGCCTTGGTTAGTTATTAGCAATCACTAATGCACTAGTTACTGGTGGTGTTATTGTAAAGATACAGAAAGTTTAACAATAGCTAAAAGTACAGGGTCATTTCTCAATAACATCAGTAAAACCACCGTTGATTTCTTTCTGTCTTCTACTTCATCTTCTTCTTCTTTTTTTTTTTTTTTTTACCAGAGCCCTGCTCAGCTCTGATTTATGGTGGTTGTGGGATTGAATCCAAGACCTTGGAGCCTCAGGCATGAGAGTCCATTAGCAGAGCCATTATACTGTCTCCCCAGGCAAAATCACCTATCTTTTCTATCTCCCACTACTCACTGTAATACACATTTAATATTTAGAAAAATATAAATATTTTTTTATCATTACTTTGAGAGCTCTAATTCAGTAATAGCCTGTGATAAAGTTTCTATTCCTTGGAAGATTGTCTCATTTTTTGTCCTCATACTCCAATAAATCCCTAAATTTTCTTGCTTCTTCTGTGCTTGATACTTGGTGTTTGATTTGTTTGAGATGTTCCTTAGTCAGTCTCTAATCTCCTTTCTTCTTTCTAGATTTGTTTCAAGCATTATGTATTTTCTCTATGAAAAATGATGACATGTTCTTTCTATTTTTATTTGTTTATATTTTTAAATTACAGAATTACATGTCGACAGGGGTTTGAATCCACACCATTCCCATCACCAGAGTTCTGAAGCTTCACTCTCCCCACTGAAATCCACCAGAGTTCCCCTAAAGTTGTAGACATGGGCCAACCATCTTCTCTACAACTATCTGTCCACATTTACACAAAACTACCCCTTCTTTTCCTGATTCAATCCTCTCTTTTCCTCTAAACCACTCATGACATCAAAGATACCTCCATATGTCCCTCTCCTTTTCCTTCTCTCTTTCTGGGTGCTAATGGAGCTGGAGTGCAGAGACCTCTTATCTTCATCCTATCACTTCTCCCCCACTAGGAGTCTGGATCAAGGTTGTTTATGGGGAGCAGAAGGTAGTTCTGGCTTCTGTAGCTGCTTCTCCGCTGAGCATGGGTGTTGACAGGTCTATCCATACCCCCAGCATGTTTTTATCTTTCCCTAGTGGACCAGAGCACTGGAGAAGCGAGGGTCCAGGACACATTGGTGAGATCATCTGCCCTGAGAAGTTGGAGTGGAGTCATGGTAGCATCTGCAGCCTTGTATCTGGAAGGTGGCATGACCTAAGTTGAGACAAGATGGTTAATGAACAGGAACTAGAAAGTAGGATCAGAGCAGATGAGAGTAGGGGTTTTTGGGTAGAAGAAAGCTAGGGAAATCACTGTAGGCATGTTTATGAGGGCATAGAACTATAATAGTTCTGCTAGAGTTTGGTAACTAACCTGAGGTTGGATGAGAATGTTGTCCGAGAGAATAGTGTCAGAGTGGAGCATCAGATTTGAAGAGTTGTGAGGTTGAATTCTCAGGCTGGTATCTCAGGTTACTATCCACAGTAGGATTTCAATAGCAGCATAATGTGGGGTGGCAGCACCAGTTCAACTTGGTTCAAGTTGGCAGGGTTGGTATGGCGGTAAGGAATCATAAAAAAGAATTTCAAGAAGTATGGGCATACCCGAGAGGTACCAGGACTAGGAGAAATGCAGGTCTTGAAGAGGATGCAAGGGGTTTCTTATAGTCTTAGAGAAAGTTAAAATATTAATAATTAATTATTATAGCCAGTTTAATAGGGGGCTAAGTATCTGTGCTATTATACTTAACTTCACTAAGATCTGAACGCTTCTAGTGGTATCCAACCCTCCTTGTATTTTAAACACTTACAAGGTCAAAAGGTCTTGACCTATCTTGCCTAAAGCTGTGATTGATTTATATGTTTGCAGAGCTTTATTTTCTGTCGTTAATATTCGGGGCTCCAGCAGGCCAGGCTAGCTTCATGGCAGTAGACAGAGACAGAGACTGAAGCACACACGGCAGGGCTGAGAAGCTGCAGTTTAATCTTTATTCACAAGCGGGCAAATCACCATACCATGTTCTTCTCCATTTTTCTCTTTCAGCAGCTGCTGCTGGGACTCTGGACATCCGTAGGGGTTCTTTTGGGGAGGGGACAAGAGGGCCCTGCGAAACTAGCAGGGCTAAACCACAATCTTCCAGAGGTGGGGGGAAGGGGACCAAACCAATATGAAACATACCAACAACTCCTCCTTTTCTTTTTAACTAAATGACCACAGTATCAGGGGTATGGGGTGAACAGAAACCTATATCGTACAGGCATTTTCAAAAAAGAAACTGGCACAAACATGGAGGAACATGTAAGACAAGAACCAGTGTTCTGCCAAGGGAAGGCCTTAAGGGGACCCTTTTTTGCCTCTGGGCAATTTTTTTCTGTGGGCATTACCTAGCATGGGGGGGGGGGGGTATGGCTTAGAATCCCAAGGCAGCTGGCTGCAGTCAGTCTTTGAGAAACCCAGCAGCATAAAGGTAAGCTGCAAAGTGTCCAAGAGGTGTACCAATAGAAATGCCAGTCCAAAGCAGATGTCCACGGAAGAATGCCAGGGAGTGGAAGGTTGTATGAGGAAGGCCAGCTGCTGGAATTCTGCTTTTCTGTAGAGAGCTTGACAGCTGCAAATTACTTACTATGAAACAAAACTTGTAGCAGGTTAGAAGTTTACCACAATTGATAACTCTATTACAATTGGAAGTCCCTTCCAGCACGATTCCAAGGCTGTTTAAGTTCAAACAATAGAATGTGGAAAGGCAAACATAAGAACCATAGAAAGAAAACTAAGACAGTACAGATTTAAATTCGTGTTTAAAATGACATGTCTTCGTAACAAAGGTTTCTCTCCTTGTGTATTAATGACCATGTTTATGTGTATGTTTAAAGTTCGGTAAACACGAATTTAGATCTTTACTGTCTTAGCTATTTGGGGAGTGTGTTGTCCAGCAGTGGCCTCTTGAGCAACTTCAGCTCCAGGAATTAATTGTAGATTGCGATCTCTGCACAAATCTCTGTGTAGTCTAGCTCGTCTGCCTTCAGACCCAAGCTGGAGATCTCGGCCAGGGGGTCCAGTTTCGGCAGGGAGCCCGTGGTCTCTGGACAGTCTGGGATTTGCCCAGACTTCATAGCAGGAGGGCGGGAGGGCCAGCCGTGCAGAAGGCGCGGGCTGAGGTGCCCTGGGGTGGTGGCCATGATGGGCTGCCATGTTTGCTGCCCTGCTCCCAGTGGCCGAGCAGTGTGGAGGGAGCCCATGTCCAATGTCCCGCGCCATGCGGAGGAAAGCCGGCTCATGCGGGCTGGCGTTGGGCTCCTGCGGGCTGGTGTTGGGTGGAAACCACAGAGTGGTCCAGAGATAAATGTTCCAGAAACAACAAAACAGTCTTGTGAAGAAAGGGCAGAGGCCTTTGGAGATCTCTTCACAAGCAGAAGAGAAGGCCATAGTGCATAGGTAGCCAAATTGTCTTCACTTATCTGAGAGATGCACAGGTCCGGTCCACGTGGGCGCCATTTGTCATTAAAGTTCGGGGGCTCCAACAGGCTGGGCTAGCTTCGTGGCAGTGAACAGAGACTTGGGGACACATGGCTGGGCTGAGAAGCTGCAGTTTAATCTTTATTTAAGAGTGGGCAAATCACCACACCATGTGCTTCCCCATCATTCTCCTCCAGCGGCTGCCGCTGGGACTCTGGATGTCCGTAGGGGTTCTTTTGGGGTGGGGAAAAGTGGGCCACATGAAACTAGCAGGGCTAAACCACAATCTTCCAGAGGTGGGGGGAAGGGGACCAAACCTATATGAAACATACCAACAATTTTCTGATACGTTTTTAGAGATCCATAAACAATTAATCCTCTTATCAGAGTACGATCATTTTGCAAATCTAAGATAAATATTAGCAAGAGCAAGTATTTGTGCTTAAGGCTATAGTCTAGGCAGTTAGAGAACTTGAGATTTAAGTCTATCCATCCCTCCCACATGTCATATTGATAGGACTAAACAGTGGTAAGACTAGAGTTTCACATCTTCCCTGCTCCTGAAAGTCTGTGCCCTCCCTTCTCCCCCCTAGGTAACCACAATAGTTTTCCCATTTTAAATATGGGTTGTGTTGTGTCTGGTTGTTTATTTTATGTATGTGTGTTCAGTTTTGTAAATTCCACATATGAATAAGACCATACTATAGTTTTCCTTTACCTCCTTGCTTATGCATAATGTTCTCAAGTTTCATCCATTTTATCCCAAAGGATGTAAAATTATCTTTTTTACTGCTGAGTAATATGGCATTGAGTATATGTCCCAAAACTTTTTTAGCCAGTCACCCGTGGAAGGACTTTTTAAAAAAAATTTTTTATTAATTTTATTTTTGAAAGAGATGCAGAGAGAGAGAGAGAAACACCAGAGCACTGCTCAGCTCAGGCTTATGGTGGTGTGGGGGATTGAACCTGGGACTTAAGAGCCTCAGGCATGAGAGTCTGTTTGCATAACCATTATGCTGTCTCCCCTGCAGAAGGACATTTTGGCTGCTTCCAAATTTTTGCTACTGTAAATAATGTGGCTATGAATATGGGGATGCATATATCCCTTCATGTTAGTCATGTTATCTCTTTTGGATAAATGCCTAGGAGTGGGATTGCTGGGTCATAAGGTATTTCCATCTGTATTTGCTTAAGGATTATCCATACTGTTATCTATAATGGTTGTACCATTTTGAATTCCCACCAGCAGTGTATTAGAGTTCCTTTCTCTCCACATCCTTCCCAACATTTATCTTATCCTGTTTTGTTGATGAAGGCCATTCTTACAGGTGTGAGGTGAATAATTTGTTCAATTTCCAAGTAATATATCATTAAGATTTTAATAGGGTTTGCACTGAATATATAGATTGATTTTGGCAAAATTTCATTTTAATGATAGTTATTCTCCCAATCCATGAACAGGGGATGTTCTTCCGTGTGTGTGTGTGTGTGTGTGTGTGTGTTCCTCTATTTCTTTTAACAGTGTCTTATAGTTTTTCTTAAAAAGATCATTTACATCCTTTGTTAAATTTATTCCTAGATATTTGATTTTCTTGGGTTCAATTGTGAATGGTATTACTTCCCTCAGTTCCATTTCTACTGATCTATCTTTAGAATAAAGAAATCCCATAGGTTTGTGGGTATTTATTTTGTAGCCTGCTGCTTTACTGAATTTATTTATGATTTCCAGTAGTTTCTTGGCAGAGTTTCTGGGGTCTTCTAGATATAGCAACATATCTGTAAATAATGATAGTTTAACTTCAACCTTTCCAATTTGTATTCTTTTGATATCTCTTTCTTGTCTGGTTGCAATGGCAAGGACATCTAGGACTATGTTGAATAAAATTGGTGAGAGTAGGCACCCTTGTTTAGTTCTGAATTTTAGGGGAAAAGCTTTCAATTTTTCCCCATTGACTATGAAGTTAGCTGTGGGTTAATCATATATAGCCTTTATTATGTTAAGAAATGTTCCTTCCACTCCCAGTTTCTCAAGGGCCTTTATCATAAATGGATGTTGTATTTTTTTTGTATGCTTTTTCTGCAGTGACTAATATAACCATGTGATTTTTATCTTTCCTTTTGTTGATATAGTGGATTACATTTATTGATTTATGAATATTAAACCATCCCTGTTTACCAAGGATTAATTCCACTTGATCTTAATTATTCTCTTAATATATTGTTGTGTTTGATTAGCCAAGATTTTGTTGAGGATCTTTGCATCTATATTCATCAGGGATATGAGTCTATAGTTTTCTTTTTTGGTAGGGTCCTTTCCTGCTTTGGAGATCATGGTGATGTTAGCCTCATAGGATGTATTTGGGAGTGTTCCCTCTTCTATTTTCTGGAAGATTTTTAGGAGAATTACTGTTAGGTCTTCTCTGAATGTTTTGTAAAATTCATTAATATAGCCATCAGGACCCAGGCTTTTGTTCTTTGGTAGGCTTTTGATTACTGTTTCAATTGCTTTACTAGTGATTGGCCTGTTAAGTTTATCTACTTTCCCTTGTGTCAAGTTTGGTAGTGGGTATGACTCTAGAATGTGTCCATTTCTTCTAAGTTGTCAAATTTGGTTCCATACAGGTGTCCCTAATATGCTTGCATAATCTTTTGAATATCTACCTCATCTGTTGTAATAGCCCCTCTTTCATTTTTGAGAAATTTTACCATAGCATTCTCTCTTTTTCTCTTGGTGATTGTAGCTAGTGTCTTATCTATTTTATTTATCCTTTCAAAGAACCAACTCTTGGTTTCATTAATCTTCCTAATTCTCTTCTTGTTTTCTATTTAATTGATTTATGCTCTGATTTTGACTATTTCATGTCTCCTGTTGAGTGTTGGTTCTTTTTGTTGCTCCACTACTAGTTGATTGAGGTGGGTTGTTAGATGGTTTACTAGTTATTTCTCCTGTTTATTTATGGGGGCCTGTATTGCTATCAACTTCCCTCTCAGTACTGCTTTTGCTGAATCCTATAGGGTCTGGTAACTGGTTTCTTCATTTACATTTGTATCAAGATAATTTCTTTTTTGATCTCTTAAATGACCCATTTGTTATTCAGCAGCATACTATTTAATCTACAGGCTTTGGGGAAATTTCTTTTCCTTTTTTGGTTGATTTATAGTTTCATGTCTTCATGGTCTGAGAGGATGCATTTCATAATATTAATATTTATATATCTGTTTAAACTGTCTTTGTGGCCCAGCATATGGTCAATCCTTATAAATGTTCCCATGTGTACTTGAGAAGAATGTGTATTCATTACTTTTAGGATGGAAAAGTCTGTATATATCTATTATGTCCATTTCATTTATGGTTTCACTTAAGTTCACTATTTCTTTATTGAATTTTTTTGTATAGATGTTCTGTCTCTTGCTGTGAGTGGTGTGTTGAAATCCTACTATTATTGTGCTTCTGTCAATGTTCTCTTGAATTCAGTAAGTGCTTGTTTTATATATTTGGGTGCTCCTAAATTGGGGGAATATATATTAATGATGGTTATATCTTCTTGTTTAACCATTATGTAATGTCCTTCTCTAATCTGATTACTTTCTTTGCCTGAAAGTGTATTTTATCAGAGAATAGGATAGCTGTCCCTGCTCTTTTGTGTGAGTTATTAGCTTGGGACATCTTACTCCAACCTCTTATATTCAGCTTCCATTTGTCTTTTCTTTGGATGTGTGTTTCCTGAAGACATATAAGGGATGGATCCTGTTCGTTAATACATTTAGCTACTGTGAATCTTTTGACAGGTGAATTTAGGCCATTCACATTTAAGGTGATTATTGATATATGTGGTTTACTCATGTCCATTCTTATCTTTGTTTTAAGTTTATTTTAAATGGTTGATTCTTTGCCCATTTGTTTCTATCGAACCTATTGTGTGGATGAGTTTCTGTAGTGAATTCCTCACTAATTTTTGTTGTGTCCTCTGTAAATCTCTGTTCCCTTCCCTGTTTTGTTTTTGTGGTTATCCTGTAATAGTTAGCACTCTGTGTCTAAAAAAGTCTTTTTTAAGTTGATCTTGATCAACAAACATTTGATAAGGCTTCTTTGTCTTTTAATTCCCTCCCCTATTTGCTTGTTGTTCTTTCCTATTTTCCTGTGTTTTTGTCTCTGGTCTACTGCTGTTCACCACGCTGAGAACATGTGTTCCTTTGTTTCCTCCTTTCCTTCTGGGCTCCTGTCCTGATTCATTGTGGCAGCAGTTTTATTTGATCTT